>NW_027069652.1:826183-900330 GCF_002906115.3 Quercus suber | reverse complement strand
ATGAGAGAGAGAGAGAGAGAGAGAGAGAGAGAGAGAGAGAGAGTACTTACAATTTTTTTTGTGAAAAAAAAAAATGGAATGAATAGAAGAAATTATATCAAATTTATACAAAATAAGACAAGGAGAAGAAAAATCAAAATAAAAGAAAAAGGAAAGGAGGAAAGAAGTTTAATGGTAAAGTAAAGAGTAATAGGGAGATAAAGAGGCAATGAGGGAGGAGAAAGATTTGAGGAAGTGTAACAGTAGATGTGGACTAATAAAGAGAAGATGAGGGTTTTTTTTTTGTTTTTTTTGTTTTTGTTTTTGTTTTGTTTTGAGAATAGGGAGAATAAAAGTTCAAAAAGAGAAAAAAAGAGGTTGAAAATAAGTTGATAATCTGGCACAATGATAGAGTGAAAATTTATTGCATATATATATATATATATTATAAAAAGGACGAAAAAAAAATAATGATATAGCTGCTAGTGTAGCTTAACAGAAGTGTAGCAATAATAAATGCTACACTACAACTTTTAGATATATAAAGATTGGGTTAAAAAACAAAAGATAAATAGGTAACCAATTACACCTTAAATTAATGGTTGGTGGAGACTCCTAAAAATAAAAATAAGAAAAGAGACTTACATACACCTCACCCTAGAATACAATATTAAAACACTAAATATAATATTTAATACAGACAATTTCAAACCAGCAATGCAATCTTCTTTATTTATTTATTTTGGATGAGCTAGATTTTATTCAACAAAAAACAACATTACAAACCAGCTGCAAATTATACTGTCATCAAAACAAAACCAAACTAAGTAACTAACTACATTCAGCCAGCTGTAGAACAAGAAGATAAAAAAAGCAGCACCTAACTCGAATAAAAAACTAAAGGAATTCTGCAATGGCTACATAGAATCCTATTTTGGATAGAATTCCTTATATACACAAGAATGACCTGTATCTGACGTCCTGCATAACAACTTGAACAATATCAGCATATAATCCTTTATAATTCCTTCAAAGTTGCAGTTGCTTAATTTTTTCATCACGAATAGCTTAATGTTTGATGTGTATAACTTCATTCAGAACTCTATGTTATGCTGGGCCTGCACTATGATATGCTCCTAGCAGATGATTATGTTGGCTCCAGCATCTTCACTTTTGAATTCTTTCCTGAAAACATTTTGAAGCGACCTCCCTTTCAACATGAATCTCTCTCTCTCTCTCTCTCTCTCATACATACATAAGCACAAAATTATATATCCAACTTGGTCTGATGTCAGTAAAACAGATTATTGTAAATTTACCCTTTTGGCTTTAGCATTAATCGAAGTGAATTAATTTGGTTGTTCTTCAGCCTGGCCTATATTATTCACGTTGATTCCTGCAACAAATGAAAGTTGTCACTAATCTATTAATGGATCATTCTTGTTAATATCAAAAAAGAAAAACCCTCTGACATCCTCTTTGTTTTTTTATTTGTACATTGATTTTCACTGAAGCTGCAGGTTCACATTTAAAGAGACTAGTAGAAGTTCAAATGAATAGTCAGAAGAGTTCATGATTCGCATACAAGAATTTTTGAGTTGATGAAATAGTAATTACTAAAACAGAAAATTCTAACCTCCATTGCATGTAAAGTTCTCAAACTGTTTGTTGTAGTCCGACCACTTTTCTTCAATCTCCCTCTTGATCCTCTCAGCTTCCTTCTTCTCCTCCTCTGCATTAGCTGCCGCATCCCACTTTTCCTTCAGCTTCTTTCCTTCAGAATAGATTGTTTTCTTTTCTTGCTTTGCTTTTTCCTTTTGTTTTGTCAAAGAATCTATTTTTTGTTTTAGCTCATTTATCTGTCCTTCAGCTCCAGAGATACTCCTTCCAACTTTGTCGTGCATGTGCTCATTGATCTGTGTTTCAGCCTCAATAATACTCCTTTGAATTGTTGCCTCAACTGAATCGAGTTTCAAGAACTTCTGTTTATTCTCATCTAGTTGAGATGCTATCTCAGCCATAGGCTTGATCAGATTGGTGCACCTTTGGATGGTGTTACTGGCTTGGTAGAAACGGATTTTCAGAACTGTGAAGTCCTTTGAGATTTGAAGCACTAGGTCTTTCATTTTAACCGAGATGCCATCATTTTCATCCATGTAACACAACAATTCTAATGCTGAATTCAAAGAAATGGAACAACCAGGATGACATGCAGAAGAGAAGTCGGTTGTTAATACATTTTTTACCATGTCCAAAGCCTTGTCTATGTTGAATTGACCTGGCCTGGTTTTCTTGGACTGGACATTTGTAATGACACTGTTGGATGCAGACTGAGAATCGGCTCCCAAGGAAGTGTAAAAGGACTTTATATCATCGTCCTCACTGTCAATAGACTCAGTAGAACCCCCTTCATGCCCAATCCTGTCAATAGACTCAGAAGAACACTGACCCAATGCTTGTCTGGTGAATTCATTGGAGGAATCCTTCATAATAGGTACAATACAATGAGAACTGACTGTTAGAAGCAAAAGGGATTTTAAGATCATCAGATTGAGAAAGACGGTAACCTTTGTGGAGCTTGATTTGCTTTGACTTGCTGAAAAAGATAGTTTGAATCCAGTCTCTTCCCATTCTGCTTTTGGTTCATTTAGTACCTCATCAACAGCTTCGTCTGCATCAATATCACTCTGATAGACCTCTGTGGCAATGGCCCCTATAAAAAATGTGAATCAATACTGATTTGACCAAGATCATTATTTACAAAATGAGACCTGTTCCCTATACCAATTTTTTTTCAAGTGAACACCTCCAAGAGAAGGTAACCAATTTATGAAACAGGGTGGAACAAGGTAAACGGATACAAGGAGATGTAACATATAGGTAATTAGATGTGGCGTGTGGTATTCTCTTTCTTTCTCTCTCTCTCTTAATTGAGTGAAGTTTACCCTACCTGAAGGGTTGGGAGAGAGATTTGAACCAGTAACCTTCATTTCATGGTATGCGATCTGTCATGACCTGAACCTGTACTTTAAAATTTAGAGCATGACCGGCATGTTAATATCAAGTTTACCTTAATACTAACACGAATCAACCTAAGCTGAAGGTGCTTATCAAGAATTTGTTTCTTGAATTCCTGTTTATTTTCTTGCATAAAAGCCACAATATACAAAAACGATGAAAACCTTGAAATTTCATTTCTTTTAAACTTGGAAGATTACCACTTGGCTGAAACTTAAGGTATCCGTGTAAACATTACATAGCTAAACGTTTAGCAAAACTCTTATTACAAACCTAATCCCAAAGATATACAACTGGGATTATAAACAAACTAAGGTTCCGAATTACATCTGTGCTCAAGGATCAAGTACATCTTGATACCTCCTATACAACAAAAGAGCTAACTACTATACAACAAAAAAACTATACATTTTAACAAACGAGAATCACAGAATCCTTGCCACTTTTAATACTCTCGCTGCTTCTAGGAAGAACCTGTGCACTGAAATATAATAGGGTGAGCTGCGAAGTCCAGTAAGGTTTTAAGCTCCATGGGCCTTTAATAAGAATGCATGTAAATCAAATATTTTATGAATATGCCAACTTTGATAAAATAGTCTTCCTACTGTTCTTATTGTTCTTAAAATAACTTAAGAGTTAATCATATATGCCAAAAAGCCATTGCACCCATTTTTAAGCATATTACTAGCTTGAAGAGCAGAAATTATACTTAATGGTTTAACCTTTCTATCTTCATCAAAATAAAATTTAGATTGACCAGGTATATGAAAGATTACACGTTTCTCAAAACATTCTACAATTGCATGGTGAGTCGACAACCAGTCCATACCCAAAATGGCATCAAAGTCATGCATATTTAACAATATTAAATCTGCAATTAACTCCCTATCAGCAATATTTATAACACAACTTCGATACACCCATTGAGCACACAAAATTACACTCGAAGGAGTAAACACCCATAGTTCACAATCCAACAACTTAGGACTCATGTGTAACATATCAGCAAAAGCAAGGGATATAAAAGAGTGTGAAGAGCCAGAATCAAATAAAACATGAGTAGCTTTAGAGCAAATATTGAGAGTACCTAATACCACACCCGGTGCTGCTTGTGTATCTTGTTCCGTGAGGGCAAAAACTCTTCCCCGGACCATAGGCCTCTTTTGTCCACTTCCGGCAGTGGAGTTCCCTTTGTTAGAATTATTTCGACAATCCTTAATAAAATGACCAGGTTTCCCACAACGAAAACATGTATTGTTGGCAGCACGGCATTCCCCAGAATGAGGCCTTCCACAATGGGCACATTTTTCTACAACTCTTGGCAGGTACTTAGTGGTATTCTTCTTGGAGGAGTTGGATTTTCCTTTCCAGGGCTGGTTAAACTTCACTGTCTCGCCTTTATTCTGTTCCATTACTGCTTTCATTTTAATACGTTCTTGAATGTCTTCTTCTACAGCTTCAGCAAGTGTAACCAAACTCTTGTAGTCCTCAACCAGAGAAGTAGTCAAACGTTGTCTGATTTTGAAATTCAGCCCTTTACGAAACTTCTTAACCCTTAAAGCTTCAGTAGAAACAAGGTGAGGAGAAAAACGAGACAACTCAGTAAACTTTGCTTCATATTGAGCAACCCCCATATTCCCTTGGACAAGTTCCTCGAAATTTTCAGCTTGTTTATCTCTGAAGCGTTCCGTAAAATATTGATCATAAAATTTCTTCACAAATTCTGCCCAACTAATCTGGGCATTATCACCTCTTCCTTCTAATAGGAGTCTCTCTGCTGACTTCCACCATATTTCAGCAGGACCTTCAAACATATATGTAGCATAATTCACCTTTTGAGAATCCGTGCATCCAAGGAATTTAAAAATCTTTTCCATCTTAAAAACCCAACTTTCTGCTTCTAATGGATTTGTAGTGCCACTAAAAGAAGGAGGCCTTTGCATTAGAAAAGCCTTTTGGGGAGAACCTTGACTAACTCCAGCTGGAGGATGGATATTAGCTGCCCTTTGGGCAATCTCCTCCAACACTTGGTTGCACATATTGCTTATATCTGAAACTTGCATCCTATTAAGAAACGACATCATACATGCTAGGATACCATTTTTTTTTTTTAATTAACATATTCATAATCATGAACATTATAATATAAACTCAACATGTATGTGTGGTAAATTAGGCATGCAATTATACAAACATAGAGCACAAAAGAATTCACAAAACAAAAATTTAAATGTCTCCGAAGAGATGTGCATTTACTAATCTACCCAAGCTACCCTTTCTGACTTCTAAAAACACTTACATCTAGCTAAAAGTCTATAAAATCATAACTTATGCTCTGATATCACAACTGTCACGATCCAAACCTGTACTTTAGAATTTAGAGCATGACCGGCATGTTAATATCAAGTTTACCTTAATACTAACATGAATTAACCTAAACTGAAGGTGCTTATCAAGAATTTGTTTCTTGAATTCCTGCTTAGTTTCTTGCATAAAAGCCACAATATACAAAAACGATGAAAACCTTGAAATTTCATTTCCTTTGAACTTGGAAGATTACCACCTGGTTAAAACTTAAGGTATCCGTGTAAACATTACATAACTAAACGTTTAGCAAAACTCTTATTACAAACCTAACCCCAAAGATATGCAACTGGGGTTCAAAATAAACTAAGGTTCCGAATTACATCTGTGCTCAAGGATCAAGTACATCTTGATACCTCCTATACAACAAAAGAGCTAACTACTATACAACAAAAAAACTATACATTCTAACAAACGAGAATCACAGAATCCTTGTCACCTCTAATACTCTCGCTGCTCCCAGGAAGAATCTGTGCACTGAAATATAATAGGGTGAGCTGAAACCCAGTAAGGTTTTAAGCTCCATGGGCCTTTAATAAGAATGCATGTAAATCAAATATTTTATGGATATGCCAGCTTTGATAAAATAGTCTTCCTACTGTTCTTATTGTTCTTTAAAAAAATTACGAGCATTTAGAGGAAAATAAGAACATAATAAGGAACGTAAATATAATTCAGTAATCTTATCTTTGAATAGACTGTAAATACTTTAGCATAACTTTTTATCAGACTTATAACACATTCAACATACCTTTCTTATCATTATACTTTTCTTATAATTTTCAAATTGCTTAATAGCTCATTTATAATACATATTAGTTAATCCAATTGTAAGTCTGTCACAACTTTGGGAGGCTTCCAGCACAGAGTGCCAGACATTCAGCATTCCCCACAGTGCTAGGTAATTTCCGAATCATATCATAATACATATTTTAACCATGGGGGTAGGTTGATATCTTCCACAAGTTGGCTGTTACCAACAAGGGCGGGTACAACAGAGCCAATCTCACTTTTAATGGCCAATTAAAATCTCCATGGAAATACTAGTACTATAATCCCTATTGGCTGAGTTCAAATCATAACAATGGAATAACTGAAAACTATATTTTTCTGATAACTTTGCTTTTACATAAATGTTTCACAACAATAGCATATCCACTTCATTCTTAAATACTGTGTTCGTGATATAAATAATAGCATTAATATGCTAAAATTATTATGTATATAAGATTGAACAACTCACGAACACATATTTTACTTAAATCATGTTTATATGTAATATCTCTAATTAAAAACTTTAATGTATAATATTTTTCTAAACAATCTTTATACTTATCAAAAACACATGTCACAAATCCCTTACCTGAAAACAGAAGACGCGAGAGATTGTACAAGAGGAGCTCAAGTGTCCGTGTTCTCGTTGTCGCCACCTAAATGAAAAACCAAAACTTATTATTGACAAGCTCTTCCTAAGTATTTAAACTTATACCTCAATCACAGCCTAACTCTCGAAATCAAGAAAATTCTTACTTCTCATCACATAAGTTTCCCCAAAGCACATGATACAATCATCAAACACATTATTTATTAAACCATAGAGAAACCAAGGCATAAAATTTTTATATGATCCAAATATACCAAAGAATGAGCATATTAAATTATAGCTCAAAACATTCACCATAGTTTGAGAATTAAATCCACAAAGTCAGGTGCAACATATGTTGTTCACTGCTCATTTCAGCAGCGTATGCCCCATTTGTAAAATATGAATGAGCTGTCCACACACATCAAAATGTCACGAAATTTTACAGAGCTACTCTCCTGTATGTCTAATATATACCATAAAAATTTCGGTGTCAAAGAATAAAACAATGATTTATTAAAAATCATACAAGACAAAGTGTTCAAATCTGTCTTGACAGAAATTCATGCAACTTAAAAATTAAACCATTATTTTTATATCAATCCAAATGCTGTGAGACCACTTCCAATACAACCATGTCTGTCTTATAATTCATAAAAACTACTCCTAGCATCCTAATTCATAGAAAATGATTTAATAAAGATTTTTCTTGTTGTAGACATCAAATCTGTCACAGTGACAGTTTCAGCATATGTTCTTACAAAATCATCAACTAATAGCAATTGTCCTTCATTTCATTTGGGTATTTTTATACCTATACAATACATATTAAAATACCCTAAAAAGCATCCAATAGACCACAATATCATCAATCTTTCAAGTTACTAAAATATAATCACAAGTTCAGCTTCCAAAATCAGAGTAGAGAACAAAGAGTGAAAATAAACAAACAATTATACTATCAAAATACACAAAATCAGATGAAGTTTCAATTACTTACCCACAAACTTTGAAGCTAAAACTTTAGTGTTAAGCTCTTAATTTCTTCTTTGAGAAACTAGGATTTTCAGTGAGAGAGAGATGTGGCCGTATAAGAGCAAAGAGAGAAGAAAACAAAGGAGCAAAGAAAAGATGAACTAAGGAGCTGTTCTGGAGCAGCAAAGAAGATAAGGGTAGTGGACTTTTGGGGTGGGATATGTGTAATGCCAAGGAAGAAAATATCACAACCCACTTTTTCAACTTTTGGCATTTATACTTTTCACCTCTTATAAACTTATATTTGTAGAAAGGCCCAAAGAATAATATAACTTTGTACATATATATATATATATCCTTACCTTTATAAAATTTCTTTCTACAACATTAAAAGAGCATGTATATTCTATAATATCACAATATCAAAGTTTCATGCACTTAAAAGTAATTAAGATAATAACATGCATATAAACACATAAAATTAATTATGCAATTAGGTTGGGGTGTTACATGATCTGCAGTCAATTATGTTACCCCTTTGGATTAAGGAATACCAAATTAACTTGTTAGACAAATTTAATTCTAACAATCACGTTAAAGGTTTTTCAGTCAAAGAAGTTTTGTTTATGGTGCAAAAAGTTGGACAACGAAGAGTTGGTTCTTTCTCAGCGGTTGTAACACATCATTAAACAACACAACAGTATTGTGAATCAAGCCATCCTTTTAAGGATGGAACAAGATACATGAGAGAGCACCATATTATGTTGTGGTTAGCTCATAAGGTGGAGTTGAATAAAAGAGAGAGTTTTGCCTGTTACCTTTGTGACTTTGCTTTAAGTGAGATGAATTTGGTTGTTTTTTAGTTGGTCGTGCATCAATTATATCTATCCCTGAAACAAAATTAAATATACTAATAACTATAAGGAGCACTTACAATCCCTGAAACAAAATTAAATATAATAATAACTATAAGGAGCACTTACAATGAAAACATAAATTTAGAGATTCACAGATATATATATATATATATGGAGAAACTGATAGAAAAATCCATCATTAATACTCAAAACTGTTACTATAGCATGTTTGCACGTGAGGGAGAACAGAAAAAGGTAAAAAGAAGCAGAGAAACAATGCTACAAGTGAATAAAGCAAAAATTAACTTGAATGTGTGGAAGTGAAGAGGTTGCAGCTTGAACCTTTAAATCTTGGTTTCATGCAGGGAGCAGCTCATGATTCCATGTCATATAGAATGGAAAATTTTCCGTAGAAATAAATTACTAATATTCCATTTTAAGTTTGCCAGGTCTAAAGAAACATAAATTGCATCCAAACACATTAAAAAGAGTAAGCTTCATATATAAAATGTTAAATATTTCAAGGACTTGGCATATTTGAATTTATGAGAGTTGATGTTCTAGCTCATTTTGTGTTAAATAGTTGACATTAAATGATACTATAAGTCTGTAAAACGATATATGGTATATAGAGTACTAACCTCCAGGGTGTGGAAGAAAGACGATTGCAAGCTGGTTCTGATGGTTTCTTCTAGGGCAAAGCTGATGTTGAAGAATCTTTAGGGAAATCAATCTCCAGGTCAGGAATGTGCATAACCTTTGGCCTATCTGGACCTCCTCCACCTCCTCCCTCCTTTTGACATCGCTTTGCCAATAGTGGACACTTCTGTATTTGCAAATGTTGTAGCGAGCTGGGAAGCCCATCCTCAGGCAAGGACTGGAGCATAGGGCAGTCCTCAATGTAAAGGTCCTTAAGTGAATGGAGGTTTTTCAATATCTCCTTGGAGCCTAGACACTGCAGAAAGGGGCATGAGCCAATACTCAAACACTCCAGCGTAGCAGGTAGCTCCTCAGTTAATGTCACAAGCATTGGACAGTTTCGGATGGAAAGTAGTGTGAGAGATATCAAAGTTAGCAGCGATCCTTCTTTGCTCTCGGACAAAGACATCAAATCTTTGCAATCATGAATGTACAACGCCTTGAGGCCAGGAAGTTGGGGCCATTTTGGAAGTGAGGTGAGGTTTGAGATGCCGGATATAACCAGTGAGCATAGAGAGCTGGTATTTGGTATTGCCCTCACTAAGGTTCCATCATGACAGGCATACAGTGCTAAATGCCGAAGACGTTGGGCAAAATGTTGTTCTGGGAGAGCAACTAACAACTCACACCCGTTGATCTCCAACTTTTCTGGATCAAAGTATTTTGGCAGTGCCTTCAGCTTAGGGCAGCTTATAACATTCAGTTCCAACAAATTTTCGAAGGACCATTGTTCCCCACTTGACCATTGGCCTTGATCATCTATAGCATCCCAAGTAATCCAAGTTCCATGCCAATCCTCCAGAATAGGATTGTCAATAAGCTTTAGAGTCTTCAAACTTAGAACCACTGGAAGCACCCTTAAGGATTTGCACCTTTTGATCTTCGGGAAACTCAACATAGGAAAGACGTTGGGCAGCTCCCTTAGCTTGGGGCAGTTGCTAAACTTTAGCCACTTGAGGGAAGGGCATTCAACCTCTGGCCATTTCTCCAACTCCAGCATACCTTTGATGTAGAGCACTTCAAGATTGGGTAGCTCACCTAGAGTGAGAGTTTTGCATTTTGTGCAATCATTCAAGGTAACTCTGACCAAATTTTGGAGCTGCCCTTCTCTCATCCAAGCTGGAAATTCATTGCCCCTGTAATGACATATTTGGAGTTCTTTGAGGTTTAAGTGAGGTTGTAGGTCTTCAAGGAAACTCTTTTCAGTTGCTTCATCATGTGTATTGACAATCCTGTCACTCCATTCAAACACCAACTTCTGAAGGTACTTCTTCTGGTTCAATTTAGCCTCTCCTGCATTAACTGCATTTTCTAGCTTTGAGATATGCAATGTTCCTGAAAGATACGTCATGTTCTTTAGTTCTTCAATTCTGTATCCAGTCTTGTGGCTGACCTGAAATACATGCCAATCATGCAGAGAGGTTATCTCCCCCACGTTTGGTGGCAGGGTGGAGAGCTTGACCCAGAATAAATCATCGAGCTCCAAATGTCGCAAATTAACCAACTTCCTTAGGTCCTTGGGCAATTCGTAAAGATAAGGGCACCCCAAGAGTTTCAATGTTTCCAAATGGTAGAGTTTGCAAATTGAGTTGGGGAGAACTTTGATTTCTGTTCTAGAGAGGTCAAGGTAGCGTAGCAACTTCAACTTTTCAATTGAGCTAGGCAATTCCAAGATTGCACTTGAACTAAGATCCAATGTCCGTATGCATTCCATTGTACGAAATACTTTGTCCAGGGCCTGACCAAAGTTTTTCAAGTGGTGACTAGGAAATAGAAGTGACCGCAACTTTGTAGCCTTCTCAACAATCTTCAACATAGGCTGCTCAACATCATTACCAACCAAGCTCATATGACGATGTTGTTCACAGAAATTGTATGGCTCATTATCATTAATTAGACAACAACTGGGGCTTGAAATCGACAGTGCCAAGTCATGGATAAGATCATGCATGTTGAATATCTCCTTGTTGTCAATGACTGAAACTTGAAAGAAGGACCTTCCAAAGAGCTCATCAAAATATTTGATTCCAGTCTCCTCTTCCTTCTCTCGTTCTTGGGCTTGTATAAACCTTTGCGCAAGCCAGAGCTTGATCAACTCTTCCTTGTGGAAAGTGTAGGCCTTAGGAAATAAGGAGCAGTAAGAAAAACAGCGCTTTAGATGAGAAGGTAGATGGTCATAGCTCAATTTCAGAATAGCCAAAATTTTGGGCTTGTCATATCCAGAGTTCTCTTCCTCTATCTCCCATATTTCACTGCTTTGAATTTTCCTCCACTTGTTTACATCATCAACGCAACCACGTAACAGACCTCCGATTGCCTTGACTGCCAATGGGAGACCTTTGCACTTTCTGACGATTTCTCTACCAATGTCTTCCAAGGCTTCCTGCCTTTGGCTGGACAAACTGACACCCTGAAATGCAGTTTTTGCAAACAAAGACCAGCATTCCTCTTCGGGCAAATACCCCAAAAGATGGGGCGGCTGTGTACCTATGATATCCTTAACCTTGGTAATCCGACTGGTGACCAAGACTCTGCTTCCCTTTGCCCCTTGTTTCAAGAGATCCTTTAGGGGCCCCCATTTTAGGTAATCCTCAGTCCAGACATCATCTAGAACAAGTAAGAAACATTGTCCAGCCATGTATTCTAGAAGCCGGGATTGTAGGTCGCTTGTGGAGCTGTCATCCAATTTCATCTTAGAATGAAATTGTATCATTTCTTTGAGAATCCTGGTCAGGTCAAATTGGACAGTGACGCAGACCCACATTTTGGCTTCAAAATGCTCATTTACCCTTTCGTCATTGAAGAGGAGCTGAGCAACAGTTGTTTTTCCCAAGCCCCCCATCCCTATGATGGGAATCACAGAAACGTCTCCTTCTTGATCGAATTCATTCGATAGCAGCATATGCATTATCCTTTCTTTATCATCCTCCCTGCCAACTACGCCTGACTTGTCCACAAAATAGCCTGTGTAATTTGGGCTCACAATATCACCGCCATTAACTTTGATGTTGAGATGGAAAGCTTCTTTTTCTTTGGCGATCCTATCGAATCTTTCTAAAATTTTTTCAATTTTACGCGCTGCATCCCGTTTACGGGATGGTCCTTGCAGAGTAGTCAGGAATTTATGTTCCTTTTTCCAAATAGAGGCTTCTGTAGTAAAAGCATCCAATATGTCTTCAGCATCAGAAGCTGCATCCTGGAGCTTTCTGAGCCAATCTTTCAGATGTGGCTCATTCACTTGCTTGTTCTCAGCATCTTCAACCACACTTTGAATACTAGTGAGCTTACTTTCCAGGTCCTTTATAACTTTCTTGATTCCACGGACTCTAGAAAACTCCTCCCGGATCAACTTGGTAGTACTCTTAAGGATGATATCCACAACTGGTTTTATTACATATGAAGTTGGGTCTGCCATATATGGTTTGTTGATAGCCTGAAAGACATAAGAAGATTGAAAATATTTCTATTGGGTCAGTCTCTGGATTGATTAAAGGATAGGCTTTTGTTGTGTAAGTGAACCAAATAATCAAAGGATGAATATCTATACTATTATGAATGTATAGTGTCTTTAGAAGATTGACAAAATGGAAGAAAGACAAGGAAATGAAACAAAAAATTATTGAACTTTCGATTCTCAAAAAATAATAATAATAATAATGAACTTTCTAGTGAAATTTCCTTGTCCCTGAAGAAAAGTATTTAACACGTTTACTTACAAATTACCAAGTTACACGCTAGCTATTCATATCATGGTAGAATTAAAACCAGGGACAACCACTTGAAAAGTAAAAGTATAAAAGAGTGGATGAATAAGACCTGGGTTTGCTTTACACATTCATTTAACGCGTCAAAGGGAATGGTTACTCATACTGGTGAGAAAGAAATAGAAATATTTGAGGTTCAAACTTCCATACATTATTTATGTGGTGAGAAAGAAATAGAAAAATTTGTGGTTCCAACTTCCATGCATTATAAATGTCTGTAAAGTCAAGTGAGCGCAATCGGCACTTTTTTGTGTTTCAAAAAAATCCTTGTTCAAGTACTTATTTTTATTGTAATTATTAAATTATATTAAAAGGAAAAAAAAAAAAATGCAAAAATTGTTACGAAAATTCTAGAGGGTAGAGACACACACTCTTGCACACGCTTTGCCACAACTTGTCAAGTGATGATTAAATTAATTTTCATAAATAGAAGTAGTAGTCCCATGTATAAATTAGGTGATGTAACCTAATCATACGTTAACAAATGTGATTGTGTCCATAGAACTCTGGTGACTCGGCCAAACTTAACCAGACTTTTCAACTTTACTTTTTGTGATATTTTGTTGTTAAAGAAATGTCATTTGTAATTTGTTCCAGGACACTCACCAGTCACCATAAACGCCACTATTGTGTACTCTCGGAGTATCACCAATGGGGAAATTATTGTGTACTCTCAGAGTACTATAAATACGTACTCCTTTCTCTCACATGAATGGTGGGTCCTACTAATTAAATTCATGGTGGGACTCACCATTCATGTGAGAGGAGGGACTACGCATTTATGATACTCCAGGAGTACCTAATAATTTTCCTAGTGACAATGAGCATTGCACTTTGGACCGTACGAATACGGCATTGATGTCGGCATAAATATGGGAAGGACAAAACATATATGTTCTTTTGCAAGTTGTTTGTTGTGGCCATGGTGATTTTGAACTGCTGTTGGTTCTAGCTTCCAGGGCCTAAGTGAACTGAGAAGAGTTTTAGGCTCAGCTTTTAAAGTGGCATTTAGTGGTAGTTATAGTGTGTGTGTGTGTTTTTTTTAACATAAATATTTTTTAAAGTTATTTGTCATAATTTTAAACAAACTAAATAAGCCTGACAAGTTTATATAATATTTAACAGAAAATATGGATGAAGGGGCTATTGATACAAACAAAATAGAACTTTAGAAAGTAAAATTCAAATTCTGAAATTTCAGGATGTAAAATTCGAACACTTCCAAACTTTAGGAGTATAATTTATAATTTAGCCTAATAATCTATATCTATATATTACTAAAAGCTGAAGTGTAAAATTTAATGTTATTACGCTCAGATTGAGCCACATCAGCTGCCATGTCATTACTATTCTTTTTCCTAAAGTTGTCCTACAATTTAAAATTAATTTTCTTAAATTTAAAAATACTAATAAAAAGAAAAAAATTCCCAACTCTTTGTGTTCCACGATTACAATTTTAAATAGCAATCCTTCAGCTTCCTAACGCCAGACTTTGGCTTTCTAACCCTTTCATCACTTCCTTTCCTCACACTATATTAATATTGAAAGTCGGATGATTCAGTTTAGGTATTTATAAATCCCAGTTGCTCTTGATCTCTATTCTTGTGACTGCCTACATAATAGTTCAATGTAAGGACTAGATTAAGAGTGTTGTTCTTTTTTATTGCTGTTTTTTTTTTTTTTTTTTAATTTTTTTTTTTATAATTTTCTTACTACCACTTTCGTGTTGTGAGTCATATAAATTGATTTGGTTTTTTTTTTTTTTTTTTTTTAATTAATGTTTGAGAAGGTAACATTATTGGTTTATATTGTGTAATCCATGCGATAGAGTTTTAGTAGTATCCGTGCCTGCAGAAATTCAATTGAATGATGTAATTTGTGCCTGCAGAAATTTAATTTACCAATGTATTTTAGTAGTTAGCAAATTGAATTATAGAATTTAAAATTCAATACTATACTTAGAACATGATACTTCTCCTTTTTTCTTGGTCTCCTCATTTAAGTAAATCCCTCCTTCATCATTGAAATCGATTTAAAATTCCTTCTATTAGTTTTGATTGTACTCTTGGCTATATCATAAAAGACTGTTTTTTGATATAATCTTTTTATGGTAATTATTGTCATTTTTGTTGTAGTTGAATCAAAATAAAGATTATGCTAGATCTGCATAATAAGTAGTTGTTGCATCTTCATCATTATCACAAGTTTAAGATAGAAATTACTTTCATCAATAGCTGCTGCGTCTTCTTCATTGCCAAACTTGGTCATCTTGACAAACCTTTTATTTATCTAATTGTACCACATGTATTTATTTACTTATGGATTCTATTTGATTGTAAGATTTTTATGTCTTTTGATATAAATTGACTAGCTGGTATGCTAGCCAAACCGCTTGCTTCTTTAATTTTTTTTTTTAATCTTTTACTTTGCCTCCAACACTATCATATTTGGTTGTCTCTTTGATGGCATGTTATGTCTCCATCACTCTCTCTCTCTCTCTCTCTCTCTCTCTCTCTCTCTATATATATATATATATATTGTTTTGTAGGATCCAAGCAAGAAAGAGTTTAAGATGCTTGATGTGTTATTCTCTCAAAATTTTTACAACATGAACAACTTGCGGTATTGAAGTAATTACTAAATATTTTATATCAATAGTTATTTGTTAATAGGTGTTTGACAACTTTAGAATATGAAAAGTTTAATGGGTAACAACTTTAATTTTGTTAATTTTTGCTTTCTAAATTACTAATAGTGATTTATCATGTTAAATTGGTAGTTTATTTGTATATTAATCAGCTACAATGTTGTAATGTTATTTATTTTTTCTTTCTAATTTGTGAGGTTTAATTCAAATAATTTTGAATAAGTCCTCTGAAATCAAATCCAATATAAAAGAAATTTTGTTAGGGACTCTGTAAAGCTAAGGGGAGCTTGAAGATAATATAAGTTTTGGCCTCATATAATATACTTATATTGTGAGCTTCAATTGCTACAAGTAGTATTGTAGTTAGGGTTGTCCAGACCCGACCGGAGCTCGACAACCTGGCCAAACAGCCCACTGGCGACCCGATTTTGGCCTGAACCGAAGGTCCAGTCAGTCGGCGGTGGGTTTCTGTTCTCAAGAACCGACACCGGCGGGTCGAGTGGCAGGTTTGCTTCTCCAAAACCCAAGCAACCTGAACCCGACCGGAGTTGTATAAAAAATCCGGCCAAACTTGCAAAATCAAGCTAGATCCGAGGAGATCTCGACCAGATCCGGCCAATTCTAGCAATTTTTAGTGAAAAATTCAGATTCCGGCGAAAAAAAAATGCAGATATTAGCGAGATTTTCCAGATTCTGGCATGATTTTCCAGATTTCGGCTGGATTTTCCAAATTCCGGCGATAATTTTCAGATTCCGGCAACATATATATATATATATTTTAAAGATTTCAATGATTTTTTTACTCCGGCGCCCGACCGACCCGACCGACGCTCACCCTCACCCGAAACTAACTCGACCGATTTTTCCGTCGGTCAGTTCCGGGTTCCTCCACCCTCCCACCCGACGCTGGCGGGTCGAGTTTGGGTTGGGCCCAAAACTGACCCGGCCCGACTCGTGGATAGCTCTAATTGTAGTAACTTAGATATGAAACTCTAGATGTAATACAAACACCTAAGGATAACGACATTCACTAATATTTGTCTTTTAATTTAAATGTTATTTTGCATAATTGCTTTGCATTCATTAGATTTCATTTTCAGTAATTTTCCCGTGCATCAGACAGGTTAGTGACTAGTATTAGTAATTCTAGAGACATCCGTTCTCATACCTAAACTTACATTTTGCTTGTGTCAATCTTTGATGGATTTTAACATCTTCAGGTATATGTGTAGTGGATCTATGTAGAAGTGTTGAAATCAAATCAAGAGTTTATAAATAAACAAGATGTGCATTTTGGTGTGAGGAGAAGTCCATCTTAGTAACACTCTTTTAATAGAACTCATCCTTTTTGCACAAAAGTCAAATAATCTTTCATGGCCACTCCTCTTGAAATTACCAACTTGGGAAATTTCCAACTATATTACTGTGTCTTTAAAGTCATGTTGTGCAGAGCTTGGCTTTTATTTTATTTTTTTAAAATTAACGAATGTCCTAAAGTTATTAGTTTATGGTGTATTTTAGCAACTTTTATAGAAAAAACATAAATATTTTTTTGAAGACTTTTATATTTCTGAAAAAAGTAACTTTAAAATTTTTAAAAAATTATTTATTAACAATTGTTTTAAGAGTATCCGTTTAAATAATTCCAAAAAAAAAAAAAAAAGGTGAAAAGTGCACTTTATTTTTCAGGTTATTTATTATTATTTTTAAATGAGGTTGTTTGAAAAGAATTGTTTTTGAAAAAAAAAAGTATGAAAAAGTTTTACCTTATGAAAATGTGGTTACATACGTGTATTTGCTTATAAGCAAATACAAGCTCCTAAGGACGAACACGGTTTCTACGCAATAAACATATGCAATGACGAATGAGTAGGAAAAAGACATGCAATGACATATTTGATGACACCATCCTCCAGGACAACCCAATTTGTTTTTTCAATTTCCAAGCGGTGGCTTAGGAAATTTATTAACGACGAATGAGTAGGAAAGAGAGACATGCATTGACATATTTGATGACACCATCCTCTAGGACAACCTAATTTCTTTTTTTAATTTGCAAGCGGTGGCTTATGAAATTTATTTTAGGGGGTTATTAAGAAATTTAAATTATATAAAATTTAATAAAAAAACAATTTGAATATGTCAACATCATTAAAAAAAAAAAAAATTTGAGAGAGTTTCAACTTATAGCATACTCTTGATGATAACTATTTATCATCAGACTAAGACACTAATCAATTTTTGGTGTAAGCGGAGATTAAATCCTAGATTTTTTATTCAACTATTAGAAACTTTATCAGTTGTGCTAATTGGAACCCACAAAAATGAAAAACACTTAAATACATGAAATATTACAATTTCTTTGTACAAACAAAAAGAGGAAAAAAAAAAAATACTAATAAGAGATAAAGTGAAAATTGAAATTGCTTACATGAGAGAGAGAGAGAGAGAGAGAGAGAGAGAGAGAGAGAGAGAGGATATTTTCTATAATTGAGAGCCAAACCGCTAATAATAAGAGATAAAGTGAAAATTGAAATTGCTTACATGAGAGAGAGAGAGAGAGAGAGAGAGAGAGAGAGAGAGAGAGAGGATATTTTCTATAATTGAGAGCCAAACCGCTAAGGAAAGAAAAATTGTTGTGATTGGAAAACCAAAGAAAATATTACTACTGGCACCACCAAGTAGAATTCACAATTAGGGAATAGGCTTTTTTATTGTTGAATGATTAAAGATTTTTATTTTTAGTATTTGAATAGGCTTTTTATTGAATAATTTGTTCACTTGTTGTTGTTTGAGTTATTTTTGTTGTTATTTGAACTATTTTTTATTGTTGTTGTGGGGTTAGGATTTGTGGCCCAAGCCCAAAATAATAAATTTGTAGAGTGTGGGTGATAGAGTTAGGTTGATTATGGAATTTACAATGGTTGATTATAACCTCCAAGTATAAACTAGCCTAAAGATACACGTGAAGACGAAATGAGTTAAAGTCCGAAGAGGTTTTATAATAAATTGAATAATAATTACAGTTCTTAGAGTTACAGTAAAACCTTTCTTTTTTTCTCTCTCGTATTTTTCCTCCCACTTCTATCAGGAGTCCTTCTTCGTTATATAGCATCCTTTCCCATCATCCCAATCGTCCACTTGTTCTTCATCTGTGTATCTATTTGAGTGTATGTCATGTCATGTATCTTCTTTAGATTTTCGTGAGTGGCGATAGCTGAGGTTACACTGTTCAGGGGACTTCTCCACATTAATGCGGCCAGAAAAGCAGATGCAGTGCATTTAATGTGGTGGTGGCAACTTTTCGTTTTAGATATTTCTCCATTCTTCTTATCTCCAGGCATGTCCAAAGCTTATCCAGATTGCTGAAGTCATTAGTAAGCTCATTCACACCCCCCAAATATTTATTTGACCAAGAATCTTTATATCTGATGAGAATGATCTCTTCGAAAGGCTGGTGCTCTCTTCGGACGGATCTTCTTCACTCCCAAGTATCTTTCTTTCATGCGGAGTACTCCTTAACAATTTTAGCCTCTTCGGACATACAGTAACCTTCACATAGGGCTTTGGGCTCAATATATAAGTTTGAGTTTTTGTCCCCCACTATAGCCCCTCAAAATTTTAATTTTTCCCTCGCATCCGAGGAGAAAAAATAAGATTTTGATTTGCTACAAAGAAAAAGTCAAAAATGAAAAAATATCTTAGTTCACACGTGTAGGAGCATAGATATGTGCGCTTCATAATTGCTGCTGCCATTTCAAGATTTCCAAAGTGCTATTAATTACTCTAGGCGGCGTTTTGTCTTTGCCATCTAACGGTGGACTAATGATCCAACGGACGTGGTTCTTCCTCAAAATTTGGGCGGGATAACTCCTACCCCTTCGCTTGTCTCTATATAAAGCCCTAGAGGAGGTTTTTCCTCCTTTACTTTACATATTCTCAGACTTTCCAGCGAACAGAGGCATTCAAATCAACCAAACTCTACAGACATCAAATCCAGAATCTACAAGCATTTCCACGAGTTCAAAGATCATTTTTCGATCCTGTTCGTGTAAGTTCTCATATACTCGTCTTTAATCTTCTCCTCAGACACCCTTCTTGACCTTCGAGTAGCGCCCCCTAGTCACTGTGTTTAGAGTCCCTCATTTCTCGTTTGTTTAAGATGGGTAGATACCAGTATCTGGTGGACAGCTCCGCTCAAATGGAGAAGTTTAGGGCCACATACCGCATACCTGAAGATGTGGGTTTGAGATATAGCCCCCCAGAAAAAGTCCTAACAGATCGAAAAGTGGGTGAAGTGATAATCCTCATCATCGCCTTCTTGGAAGGAGGAATGACTATTCCTATGGGCCTCATCACCACTAACTACCTTCGAAACCATAAGCTTAGCCCCGAGCAATGTGCGCCCAATGTCTTTAGGGTTTTAGGAGCCATCGATGATTTGAATCGCCATCTAGGCTTGGGACTCACCTAGCGGGACGTGGTACATATGTATGAGTGCCACAGTTAGAAAGGAGCGGGATATTATTTGAAATCCCGATCCGACACTGTTAGGCTTGTCTCCCGCCTTCCCAAGTCTAACAAAGGGATGAAAGATGACTATCTGATCGTCTCGGGTGCCTGGCATGACGGTCTTCACTGCCCAACCCAACCAGGAGAGCCAGGTGGGGGCATCCTAGATTTAGGCTTGCTAACAGTAGATTTAGGATTGACATTTCTTTGCAACTTTGTCTTCTCGGTCTTGTTGTTTTTAAGTTTCTGACTAAATTTTGTTGTGATATTGACAGATAAAAACCAGGTCTCTCCTTGGCTGAGTCTTACCAATACCGCCGCGCTCAACAACTTGCTACAATCGGAGATTTTTGTGAGTGAAGATGGGCAACTCTGGTCGGTTCCCCTCATTATCAGTTACACGCCCAAACCGTCTGATTTCCAGCCGGTCGGAAACGTGATAAGACAAGGAGACTATCGCATCAATCGAATCGACGTTGGTCGGAAGGATTTTTTTGGCTCCGTTCGATCTTCCTCTAGTGCCACATCCAAACCCGCAGGGTGTACCTCTGCTCGTCCAGCCGGTTCAACAGATTCCCCTTGAGCTAGCGGCAGGAGGCGAGGGTGTTGCTTCTTCGACTTCATCAATCGAAGAGCAAATTGACAAATTCACCTTCGGAGAGGCCTCAGGAAGGGTTCAAGTGATACGCGTTTCGGACACCGAGGAGGAAGTTGATAGGCAATCCAGTGTCCATCCTTTCATTTTGATAACTGCTCTTCCGGAAGACTCTTCGGAAGAGGAAAACATGTCCGACTTGAAGGCTTTGATGAGGAACAAGGGCAAGAAGGCCGAGTCGAAAGGGACTGGTACTTCCCAACCTGTGGTAAGTCTGCCTCCACCACCACCTCAGGTTCCTGATCCTGGCTTAAAGCCCTTACCGGATCTGAAGAAGAAAAGGCCCCTCCTCCTTGAAACTGAAGAAAGGGAGGTGGTGCCACCGAAAGTAACCAAGCAACAGAAGGTGGTGAAAGACCACCGAAGCAAGAGGGCCTCATCTACTGAGAGCCGAGATGACTCTTATGTTGCTGATGTGCGCCGAGGGCGACGCACATGGTCTCCCAAGTTGGAATTGGACGGTGCTCCTATTTCTTGGGATACTTCCCTTTAAAACTATGATGGGGGGAGAGCAGGAGTCGTTGCTGACGCCTTGGAGCAACCGTTGCTCCTCTCCCGAGATATGGATTCATATAGGTGCTTCAGCCAGTATGAACTCTTCATGTCCCTGAAAAGGGATTTGGCCATGGTAAGTGAGTTAATCCAGCTCCTCAGTTTGGAATGTTAATTTTTCATTTGTTTTGTGCTAACTCTTTCACTTTATTATGCAGATTACCCAGGAAGTCTTTGTGGTTGAGGAGTGGAACAAAAAGACATATATCGAAACCCAAGCAGAGGCCCACTCTAGGTCCGAGGCAGAGAAGTCTTTGGGCAGTCTGAAGGAAGAATATTTTTAATTGTCCGAGCAGCTCAAAGAGGTGACTAATCAAAAGAATAGTCTTAATGCGGGCCTGCAGAATGCTGAGAAGCAGGTCGAAGCCCAACGCAAGCTGCTGAATGAGACTGAGATCAATTTGGCAACTGAGAAAGCGCTTGTGGAGGAACTTTGAGCTGAACTTCAAAAAGCCAGGGAGACTGCCAAGCTGGCTTAGAAGAATGCTCAACTGGCTAAGGAGGCAATCGAGGTTGAAAGAAAAGCAGCATATCAGCTGGGGTTGGAGGAAACCGAAAAAGGCCTCATTGAGCAGTTTGCCTCGGTCAGCCGAGACTACTGCGATATAACGTGGGGAAAGGCACTAGACACTGCTGGGGTCCCTGCGGACTCAAACCTGAGACTGCCTGAGAGCATATATTATGACCTTGATATCCAAGAGCTCCTAGGGTCTGATCCCCCTTCTCCAACACAACTCCAGGAGGCCTCGGAGCAATCCTTGGTCAGCCAAGTTCCTCCAATCACCCTTGAGGCCTCCAAGGAGTTTGGTTAGCCTGGGGATTAGAACAAGCCAGCTGAGGCACCCAAGAATAAGGGTGAGGGCTTGGGAAAGAAGAAAACCCCTTCAGCACCTAAGGACCAAGCCCCAGAAGCTGCTGCAACTCAGTCCAGTCAGGCTGCCGACCCCTTGGTCCCTCAAACGAAGACTTAGATACTTAGGTGTTTTCTGTTTTGTACTTATATTTGTTTTTCTTTTATGTAAGGGATTGTAAACTATTTTCTTTTGATCAATGAAACGGTTTTCCTTTTATTTCTGGGGTCTTCGTTGCGTATCTTATGACTTATTTTTGCTGCAAATAACTGTACTTTGTAATTATGGTAATGTAGGTAAACATAACTACCATATCATGCTGACGATGTACATAACCAAAATTGGTACTGAAAAGAGCAGTTTGTATAAGAATTACTAATAAGTAATGAATGCAACGAGTGATATGAAAGCTTCACAGGTCTTTTCAAACATGCACAGAGAATGTTATCATAAGTTAGAGTTAATTTAAATACATTCGAGAATTTCAGGCATGACTCATTTCAAAGTTAAACTTCAATAACAATAACTATACGGAGGTGTTGACTAACCCATATTATCTGGTTTGAGGACTACAGGCATGAGAATGAGTGTTAATTAACCCAAATCATCTGGTCCGAGGACTACAGGCATGATTGGATTTAAGTTTAAATACTTAGAGAACCGTGAAGGAGTGTTAACTAACCCAAATTATCTGGTCCGAGGACTACAGGCATGATTGGATTTAAGTTTAAATACTTAGAAAATCGTGAAGGAGTGTTAACTAACCCAAATCATCTGGTCCGAAGACTACAGGCATGATTGGATTTAAGTTTAAACACTTAGAGAACCGTGAAGGAATGTTAACTAACCCAAATCATCTGGTCCGAGGACTACAGCCATGATTGGATTTAAGTTTAAACACTTAGAAAACCGTGAAGGAGTGTTAACTAACCTAAATCATCTGGTCCGAGGACTACAGACATGATTGGATTTAAGTTTAAACACTTAGAGAACCGTGAAAGATTGTTAACTAACCCAAATCATCTGGTCCGAGGACTACAGGCATGATTGGATTTAAGTTTTAAACACTTAGAGAACCGTGAAGGAGTGTTAACTAACCCAAATCATCTGGTCTGAGGACTACAGGCATGATTAGATTTAAGTTTAAACACTTAGAGAACTGTGAAGGAGTGTTAACTAACCCAAATCATCTGGTCCGAGGACTACAGGCATGATTAGATTTAAGTTTAAACACTTAGAGAACTGTGAAGGAGTGTTAACTAACCCAAATCATCTGGTCCGAGGACTACAGACATGATTAGATTTAAGTTTAAACACTTAGAGAACTGTGAAGGAGTGTTAACTAACCCAAATCATCTGGTTCGAGAACTACAGGCATGATTGGATTTAAGTTCAAACACTTAGAGAATCGTGAAGGAGTGTTAACTAACCCAAATCATCTGGTCCGAGGACTACAAGCATGATTGGATTTAAGTTTAAACACTTATAGAACCGTTTGGATGACGAATTGTCATGGTGATTGAAGAGAAGATTCGATTAATAATAGTACCTTTTGAGGTTATTTACATTCCAAGAGCGCGATATCACATGACTATCTAGGTCTTCCAGGGAATACGCCCCAATGCCAACCCTTGAAGTGATACGATATGGCCCTTCCCAATTAGGTCCTAACTTCCCCCAAACTAGGTTTTTTTGCAGTGCCCACAACTTTTGTGAGTACCAAATCACCAGGTTCTAGAGGCCTTAGTTTTACGTTGGCATCATAGTCTTGCCTGAGCTTTTATTGGTAATGTGCCAATCGAACCATTGCATTTTCTCTCATTTCCTCAATCAAATCCAAACTCCTTTCTAGTAGCTCATTGTTGCTAGTAGGACTGAACGAACTGGTTTTCAGAGTTGGGAACCCAGTCTCTAGAGGGATGACAGCTTCAGCCCCATAAGTTATCGAGAAGGGGGTCTCTCCAGTAGATCTGCGAGGCGTAGTTCTGTAAGCCCAAAGTACGTGTGGCAATTCTTCCACCCACTTGCCCTTCGCATCGTCTAGTCTCTTATTTAATCCATTAATTATGACTTTGTTAACTGCTTCTACTTGTCCATTCCGCTGGGGATAGGTGGGGGTGGAGTATCTGTTTGTGATCCCCAGTTCACTACCATAATTTGGGAATGCTTTGTTGTCGAACGGTAGGCCATTGTCCGAGATGAAAGTATGAGGAACTCCAAAACGAGTGATAATATTCTTCCATACAAATTTCTGCACATCTACGTCTCGGATGTTGACTAGAGGTTCAGTTTCAACCCATTTGGTGAAATAGTCTGTGCCGACCAGAAGGTACTTCCTGTTTCCTGCGGCTTTTAGGAATGGACCCACTATATCTAAGCCCCATTGAGCAAATGGCCATGGACTAGATAGTGGGTTGAGGACTCCATCTGGTTGGTGTATGTTCGGCGCAAATCGTTGACATTGATCACACTTCTTAACATATTCATGGGCTTCTTTTTGCATGTTCGGCCACCAATAACCTTGAGTAACGGCTCGGTGAGCTAAAGACTTACCTCCAGTGTGGCTTCCACAAATTCCTTCATACAATTCCTCTAGTAGTAACGCAGCTGCTTCAGGATGCATGCATAACAGGTATGGTCCTAAATAAGAGCGTTTGTATAGTTTCTGGTCCTTGGATAGCTAGAATGTGGTCGCCTTCCTCCAAATTTTGTTAGCTTCCCTCTTTTCTTTAGGCAGAATATCTTTTTTCAAGAATTTAACTATAGGATCCATCCAGCAGAGCCCGGTCCTAATTTGGTGAACTTGGATTACATCTCTTCTTGCCTCGGTAGGCCCATGCAAGTCTTCGACGAGGATAACTCTTAGCAAATTTTGCGCTGAGGAGGTAGCGAGTGTGGCTAGAGAGTCAGCATGTGCATTACCACTTCTGGGGATGTGCAGCAAACTGAAAAATTTGAACTCCGATTGCAGACATTTAACTCGGCTCAAGTATCCCTGCATTCTCTCATCCTTCGCCTCAAACTCACCTTGTACTTGACCCACGACTAACCTTGAGTCCGAAAACAACTCCACTGCCTTTCCTCCCATTCTTTAAACCATAGCCATTCCCATCAGTAGGGCTTCGTACTCTGCCTCGTTATTTGTTGCCAAGAAATCCAGCCTTAACGACTTTTCAATGATGATTCTTTCGGGGGATAACAGCATTAGCCCCACTCCAAAACCTTTCTGGTTCGCTGCGCCGTCCACGTACACTTCCCAATGGGAGGGGCCTTGTTAAGAAATCATGCCAACCGATTTTTCATCCATGTCCTTCTCTACCGTTACTTTTTCTAAACTAGGTTCCGTGAACTCGGTCACTAGATCTGCAAGGATCTGCCCCTTGACTGAAGTGTGAGACATGTATTTGATATCGAAAACCCTTAGGATAGTGCCTCACTTGGCTATTCTTCCTGTGTAGTCGGCACTTCGAAGTATGGTTTTAAGCGGGAGTTGTGTAAGCACAATGACCGTATGTGCTTGGAAGTAATGAGGCAACTTTCGTGTACCGAGTACTACTGCCAAGATGGCTTTCTCCAGCGGCAAGTACCTAATCTCGGCCTCACATAACTACTTACTCACATAGTAAACTGGCCTTTGCATGCTTTGGTCCACTCATATCAGTACTAAACTTATGGCATAGGAAACCACAGCAATGTAGGCAAACATGACCTCATCTGGTTCAGGACTGGACATAATTGGTGGCCGAGCCAAGTAGTATTTGAGTTGTTGAAAGGCCGAAGCACATTCTTCAGTCCATTCAAACCCTTTCCACTTGTTGATCAGTGAGAAGAATGGTTTACACCTATCTACTGACCGAGAGATGAATCAGTTCAGGGTAGCTGTCATTCCTGTCAATTTTTGAACCTTTTTCGGATTTCGAGGAGACTGTAGATTTTGAATAGCCTTTATTTGATCGGGGTTAACCTCAATTCCCCTGTGTGTCACCATGTACCCCAAGAACTTGCCTGACCCTACATTGAATGAGCATTTGGAAGCGTTCAGACGTAGCTTGTGCCTTCTTAGAATTTCAAAAGTGTTGTCAAGGTACTTCACATGCTCGAAAACGACTTTACTTTTCACCACCATGTCATTTATATAAACCTCAATACTTTTGCCCAGCTGTGACTCAAACATCCTTGTCATCATTTGTTGGTAAGTAGAGCCTACATTTTTCAGACCGAATGACATCACTTTATAATGGTAATTACCAATAGGGGTAACAAAAGCAGTCTTCTCCTAGTCATCTGGGGCTAACGGTATTTGGTGGTAGCCTTGGAAAGCATCCAAGAAACTCATCCGAGGATGACCGACAGTGGCATCTACTAGCTGATCAATTTTTGGCATAGGGAATGGGTCCTTAGGACAAGCCTTATTTAAATCGGTGAAATCTACACAGACTCAACATTTCCCGCTCTTCTTCTTCACCACTACAGTATTTGCTAACCACTTGGGGTAAAAAACTTCTTTAATAGCTCTAGCTTATTTGAGCTTCATTACCTCTTCTTTCACTGCATCTACATGCTCCTTAGATGGGCGCCGAGGAAGCTGCTTCTTGAGGACAATCAATGGGTTAACTTTTAGGTGGTGGCAAATGAATTCTGGATCCACTCTTGAGGCTTCGTAAGGATTCCAGGCAAATACGTCAAGATTTCTCTTAAGAAACTCTATTAGCTCTTCCTTTTCTGGTAGAGGCATCTGAGATCCGACTTGAAAGAACCTTTCGGGATTGTCTCCAATTAGAACCTTTATTAAATCCTCACATCTAACGCCTTCATCTAGATCTTCGACGGGCGATACCCGACTTTTTAACTGCTATAAATCTCTCTTAGCCCTGACCGAGGACTCAATTTCGAGCACGTGCTGTATGGCAGCCACCAAGCATTGTCTGGCTGAGGATTGATCTCCATGAATTTCACAAACTTGCCATTCGGATGGATATTTAACTTTTTGATGCAAAGTAGAGGAAACAGCCCTTAGTGTATGTAGCCAAGGTCTGGCTACAATTGCCGTATAAGGGGAATACACATCTACGACAATGAAATCTACCTCCACTACTTTCGAGCCAGTCTGTACAGGTAATCGTATTTGGTCCTTCGGGGTGACTATTCTTCCCTCAATGCTAACCAGGGGAGAACTGTATGGTGTTAAGTCATCAGGTTTTAGGTTTAACCCTCTATAGAGGTCAGGGTATATTATCTCTACTGCACTACCCTAGTCCACCATTACCCTTTTAACATCATATTCTCCAATTCTGAGGGTGACTATCATAGCGTCATCATTGGGTTAGATGGTTTCAATCTTGTTCTCATCCGAGAACCCTATAACCGGTTGGATATCTGGTCTAGGTCTCGTCAGATCTTGACTAAAGTCCCTTGCCGGTAGCCGGGCTACCGACATAACCTTAGACAGCCAGGCTCATGTTCTTCCCAGTGCGGTGAAGATGTCGTTGATAACTCCTAATGGAGGCTTCGAAGAATCATTCCTCTGAGGCTCAGAATTCATCTAACCTCCTCGGCCGCTGGAGTGATGTAAGAGGTGTCTCAACTTACCTTCGCGGACTAACTGGTTCAAGTGATCCCACAAGTTTCTGTAATCCTCAGTGGTATGCCCATGGTCTTGGTGGTATTGGCAATAGAGATTGTGATTACACCTCTCAGGGTTCCCCACCATCTTGCTCGGCCACTTAAAGAATGGTTCATTCTTGATTTTTTCCAAAACTTGGTGGACTGGCTCCTTGAATACAGTATTGACTATTTGAGAATTTGCTGATCCTAGTTGCCTAGAAAAATCCCTTCGCTGCTTATTATTATTATAACTATCCGACCTGAAATCCCTCCTCTCCTGGGGGATAACATTTTCCTTACCCTTCCTTTGTTGTTGATCTTCTTCAACTCTTTTGTATTTTTAAATATGGTCCATGAGCTGACGCATGTTAGTAATGGGTTTACCAGACAAGGACGTCCTTAAACCGTGGTCAGTGGGGAGGCCGAATACGCCTTCAGGGTCTCATCATTAAACATCTCCCAGTACCTATCAGAATACGCCTTCAGGGTCTCACCCTCCTGCATGCTTAAGGATAACATAGAAGACAAGGGCCTGGCCATTTTTCGGCATGTGACAAAATATGAACCAAATGCTTGACTAAGCTCTTGGTAGTAATTGATGGAGTCTGCTTTCAGGCTATTGAACCACCTCATTGCAACTGGTCCAAGACTAGAGGGGAAGACCTTACACATCAAAGCTTCATCTCTAGGGTAGACAGCCATCCTTTGATTAAAGTGGCCCACATACTCCACAGGATCTGTTTTACCATTATAAATGGTAAAGGTTGGCTAGTTAAAATGCTGAGGAAGTTGCGCTCCTTCGATCCTGTGCGTGAAGGGTGACCTAGAGATTTGATTCAAGGCTTTGCTCATAGCATCGTTTCCTACACCTCCACGTGATAGGCTTTGGGGTTGCCTCCTACGATGGTGCTCCTCTTCATAGGAAAAGGATTCACTGATTGGTGTCCGAGATCTACACTCGTAAGTGACATCTTGCTCGTCACCCCAATCCTCATCAGTATCAGAATGCGAAGAAATCCGTTTTCTCTTTGCATGGCGTAACTCCCTTTTTAGCCTTTCAATTTCCAGTTGCATGCTGTTGTTCTTCTCTACATGAGACATGTGACTTCCTCCATGTGGTTGACTTTGCTCAGGGTGCGTAGTATGCATGCTGCCCTCACGATCTTGCCTCTGCTCCAAATTGAGAAAATGGTCTATGTGTTGGGACGCCCTAGATTCTGCTGGTTATTGCCTTGGTTCAGCCATTATCAACTGTTGCTTCCACTCTCGCTCAAGCTCTTCCCACAGACGGCGCCAATTGTGGGGTTAGGATTTGTGGCCCAAGCCCAAAATAATAAATTTATAGAGTTTGGGTGATAGAGCTAGGTTGATTATGGAATTTACAACGGTTGATTATAACCTCCAAGTATAAACCAGCCTAAAGATACACGTGAATACGAAATAAGTTGAAGTCCGAAGAGGTTTTATGATAAATTGAATAATGATTACAGTTCTTAGAGTTACAGTAAAGCCTTTCTTTTTTTCTCTTTCGTATTTTTCCTCCCACTTCTATCAGGAGTCCTTCTTCGTTATATAGCATCCTTCCCCATCATCCCCATCGTCCACTTGTTCTTCATCTGTGTACCTACTTGAGTGTATGTCATGTCATGTATCTTCTTTAGATTTTCGTGAGTGGCGGTAGCTGAGGTTACACTGTCCAGGGGTCTTCTCCACATTAATGCGGCCAGAAAAGCAGATGTAGTGCATTTAATGTGGTGGTGACAGCTTTTCCTTTTAGATATTTTTTCCATTCTTCTTATCTCCAGGCATGTCCAAAACTTATCCAGATTGCTGAAGTCATTAATAAGCTCATTCGAACCCCCAGATATTTATTTGACCGAGAAACTTTACATCCGAGAAGAATGATCTCTTCGGAAGGCTGGTGCTCTCTTCGGACGGATCTTCTTCACTCCCAAGTATCTTTCTTTCATGCGGAGTACTCCTCAACAATTTTAGCATCTTCGGACATACAATAACCTTCACATAGGGCTTTGGGCTCAATATATAAGTTTGAGTTTCTGCCCCCCACAGTTGTTATTTTAGTTTTTTTTAAGGGGTTAAGAATTATGTTTTTGGGTGTGTGGGGGGTAGGGGGGAATTAATTTTGGAGTAATGCTATGTCCACAACATTTTCACAACAAATCTTATGCGATAAGTTATTATTGTTGGGTAAAAGATGTTGGTATTAAGCCTAAATTAGAATTAGTAACAACTTACCAAATAAAATTTGTGGTGAAATTATTGTAAAAATATTGTGAATGTAACATTACTTCTATTTTTGTTAAATTCAAATTCTCGTGATTCTCAATTTGGGTGTTCAACATTTTTATTAGGATGATTAAAATAGGTTAATTTAGTATATAATATATATATATATATTGTAAGTATCTATATACATTTTTTTTTCAAGTCATGATGGTTACAAAATAAATCAATTTAAACTAATTATATATAGGAGTATAAATGTTTTTTGGAAGTATAAATTTTTTTTGGCCAGGACCACCCTCACTTAGTAGTGGAGGACTACCCTCACTTACTAGCGCAGCCACCACCGCAATTTCCCAAGGAGTGTGTCAAAACTCAAAAGGTGAAATGCGAAAAAGGGTTGGATATAAATATTTGATGCTCATTTTATTACACAAGTTTTATAAATTATTGTGTCATCAATTACAATAAGTAATTCAAATACTCATTTATTATTATTTTGTAGTTGTTGAAGTGTCACCAATCACATTATTTTCCACATAAGTTTGTAAGCTTTTTAGCATTTTCCCAAAAACATTTATAAATTAGTAGTAATTGAACCAAATTATCATTAAGTGAATGAAAAATGCTAAAGTTACAAAAAATTTTACTACAAAAAATCTTACCAACTGATATGGCAAGAATATTGTAAGGTTGAATCTAATCAACCATTTAATTGGCTTTATTTCGTGATCAATTTGCTTGTAATTTAGCACTTAGAAACCCTGTATTTAGGTGAGAAAATTGTAAGGGTAGTGTGTGAGAAGATGTGAGGAAAAGCTCAAGAGTGTGCAAGAAAAACAGAGTCTCGCGACTAGGACTTGCGGGTGGTTCGCGACTGGCAAGCCGCGAAAGGCAGGCACGTGAGAGGCACACTGGGAAGCTGAAGGGTCACGCCAGCTGTCACGCTACAGGACAAAAGTTCCAGTCTGGCCAGGCCGTTACGTCGCGACTTGATTTCGCGACTTGGCTAAGCCGCGAGATCAAGTTGCCAACTTGCCCTGTTTGGCAAAAACTGACGTTTTGCATTCCCTTCTCACCCTACTATATATACACCCTTATACTCATCATATTGCGAGAGCTTCCAGAGAGAATTTTGTGAGAGAAAACCCTAGAGAAATACAAGATTGATTCATCCCCAATCTTCATCTAAAGAGACTCTACAAATTCCTCTACTCTCTTCCTCTCCATTGTCATACCCTTGAGAGGTCGTTTACCAAACCCTTGTCTCACCACACCCACGTCTGTGAGAAGGTCCATTTGGTGCTTTGGGAAGTAGTTTGGAAAGGAACCAATATACATTGGTTGATGCTATGGTCAAGTAGCGGAATCCGGGAAGCTAAAGAAGAAATAGGTTCGGCGTAACCTCATTGGAGCAAGAAGCTTGGAGGGCTTAGGTACTTGGGTAGATTAGGCTTGGAGGGTCGTCTGCTGTTCATGTATCCCAACTACATTATTTAGTGGATTATTTGACCGCTTGGAGGGCGGCGGAGAGGTTTTACGCCGAGGACTTCAGTTTCCTCTTCAATAACACATCGTGTGTTGTCCGTGTGTTTGCATCTTCCTTCCCTTTATCTTTGCCTTATATTTACTGTTGTGGATGTGTTTATATTAGGCTTAGATTGTTTATCAATTCTGTTGTGAGCTTGTTATCATGTTCCGTACATTAATTGTTTGATATAAAGCTTGAATTGGTATTTTTATATCTGGGGGTCTAAACGTTCAAGGGTGTTTCATACCCATATTGAACTTTCAAATATGATAGGTGTCACTTAAATAATATATGAATGTTTGAATCAATTTTTTTTTATTTAATTGATGACATGTCAGTTTGTAAGACCTATGTAGTTAAATTTATAGTATCCTTAACATTGCTCAAGTGAATTAGTCATGTTTAAAAAAGAAGAAGAATTAGTTATATTCAATTGTGAGAATAATGGATAAAAAAAATATAGAACATTAACTAAATTAATGGTTAGTAAATTAAATATTATTTAAGTAATATCTAATTTCAAAAGATCCATTTGAAGTGTTTGCTTTAGGTCTCAAATTGTATTGGATTGGTCTTGTAATTTTTTTCTCCAATAAGAGATTTGGGTTTAATCCCTACTTTTACCAAAACCGATTGGTGTCTTGGTTTGATGATAAAAAATTATTATTAAGAACAGACACCATAGATTGAAACTCTCTAATAAAAAAAATCTATATTTTTTATTTTGTTTTCTTGAAATTCAAACAAGTTTATTTCAACCAGCAATAGATGCGTCTCGGTTAGAACCTCACGAACTGCGTCATTGCCCTAAGCGCAAAGATATTTTTTTTTTTAATTACAGATAACATATTGCTTGCTCATGAGATTTGTGACACCTTGAAAAAGAAGAAAGGCAGGAAAAAAGGGTATGGTTCCTTAAAGATTGATATGTCAAAGGCTTATGATAGAGTCAATTGGAAGTTTCTTGAGGCTGTGCTTATATCTATGAATTTTAGTAGCTGCTGGATTAAGTGGATTAAGGAGTGTGTTACCACAGTTCAATATGCCATTTTGATCAATGGTAGTCCTTCTCCTTTCTTTTCTCCTACTAGAGGTCTCAGACAAGGTGACCCTTTCTCACCCTATCTTTTTCTCTTTTGTGCAAACATCCTCTCTCTAGCTCTCTTAAAGGAGGAAGGTTCGGGGAACATTAGAGGTATCTGAGTGGGTAGGAATGGTCTTTCTTTTACTCACCTTTTATTTGCTGATGATTCCTTGTTCTTTTTTCAAATTGATAAACATTATATATCCAACCTTAAGAGGACTATCCTATGATATTGTTCACTATCTAGACAGGCCATTAATTTCAACAAATCTGACCTCTTCTGCTCCCCCAACACACCTCAAGAGGTCCAGGAAGCTACTGCCTCCTCTCTTCAAGTCAACCTTGTCCAATATCCAACCAAATACCTTGGAATCAATTTCAAACTAAGGGGAAGAAGGGTAGAGGATTATCAAGATGTTATTGATAAAGTTCAAGGGAAACTGCAAGGGTGGAAAGCCAAGTTACTCTCCCAAGCTGGTAGAGCTACATTGATTGCTTCTGTGCTTCAAGCCATGCCTTTGTATTCCTTTTCTTGTCTTAAAATTCCTGCAACCATTTGTAACAAACTTGACGCTATTACTAGAGCTTTCTGGTGGGGCCATGATTTAGGGGATAGGAAGCTTCATCTCATCAGTTGGGATAAAATTTGCCAACCTAAATACAGGGGAGGGATTGGGCTGAAAAAATTCAGTTTAGTCAATCAAGCCATGATTGCTAAACAATTCTGGGGAATACAACATAATCCAAATTCTCTTGTAGCTAGAACTTTTCAAAGGAAATATTGTACTTCCATTTCTCTAAGAGACTACAAACCTAAACCTAACCATTCTTGGATTTGGAAGAATATTGTGGCCCCCCAAAACTCTTCTCTACACCAAGGCAGATGGTTAATTGGAAGTAGGCATCATATACCCCTTACTCATCCGGATTGGTACCAAGCTCCAGTTCATACTCTAGGGAAAATAATCTATCCAATGGAACTGTTGCTGATCTGATTGACCAAGAGACCAAATCCTGGAAGGTGGAGGTAGTTAGGAAGTTGTACCACCCAGAAGTAGCTAAGGAAATTCTGCTTTTGCCTATTTCTAGAATACCAAACATGGAGGACAAAATCTTGTGGAAGCATTCTATTTCAGGGGACTATAAGGTCAAGAATGCATATCAATTGCTTCTCAAAGATCAATACCCTTCTGCCACACAGAATCACAGATGTTTTGGTATTGCAAATGAGGTTTGGGAAAGAATTTGGAAAGTTAAGCTCCCCCTTAAAATCTTGAATTTCATTTGGAAACTTCTCCACGGAAGTTTATCAGTTTTTGAAGTTCTGAGTAGCAGGGGCATTACTGTATCCACCAAATGTATTCTTTGCAATGAAGAGGAGGAATCTCTTAGTCATCTCTTTTTGAAATGCCACTTTGCACGAGCTGTGTGGCATGGCTCAAATCTAGAAATAAGAACATCAGATTTTTTTAATCTCTCAATTTCTCAATGGGTGGAGACTTGTGTTCTGCAGAATGATCCTAGAAATCCTACCAGAATGGGGCTACTTCAATCTATTTTTACTACACTTTGGTCTATATGGAACCATAGAAATTTGGTTCTTCATCAAGGGAAAAATCCTAATCCTATTGAAGTACTTCTAACCTCCCAATCTCTTTTATGCAGGTACCAGCAAGTTTTTAAACACAGCAACAATCAGAGTTCCAGTAGCAGCCAAAAATCGAAGAAACAATTCACTAACCAAGATTGGCAACTTGTCATCAAAGTAGCTGCTTCTATCAACAGGAAAACCAAAAGGAGCGGCTATCCTTATGAGGCAACAAAGGTGGATGGAAGCAACTTGTTTACAGGTGGTACTAGCTGTGGAAGGAAGCCCTTTTGTCTTGCAATACAGGATGCTATTGGAGAATCAATGGTTAAAGCTCTGGAGCTGGGTTACAGTAGAATATTAATCTTGACTAATTGTAAAGGCCTCTCGCAAGTTTGCAAGCTCTACAAACAACCAAGTTGGCACCAGAGGACTTTGATAACAGACTTGAACTATTTTCGGAATCAAGGACTTCACATAGACTTCCTTTTTGTTCCTAGATATGTTGTAGGCCATGTTACTGATTTAGCTTTTATCACCACTTGTTTCCCTGTTCATAGGTGTAAGCTAAATCCTAACTTTGTCCAGGTGTAAGCTAAACTGGTTTTTGTGTACTGTTTTTGGTTTTGTTAATGAAGATGTTTTTCTTTGGTATCAAAAAAAAAAAAAGAAGAAGTTTATTTCAACTATTAATTCATCCGTTTCCTTTTCCTCCCCTACGTTGTTTATGTAGCCTCTAAGAATCTTAGAAGGTTCCAAGAAGATTCTTGGATTCTTGCTTCCTTTAGTCTTTATTTTATTTTAATTCAGATTTTTATTATCTACCAACTAGTTATTTTTTCTGTTTCTGAAAAAGATAGTTAGACCATTTAATTATTTTATTTTATTTTATTTTAAAAAGAAGACCAATTAATTACTTGAATGAGGTCTCTCTAATTATCATTGTCTTCCACGGTGAAGACAAAGTTTTATAAAGATCTTTCAATGTCACTTGAACTCGGTTGATATCCACTTTCGTAACACATTTTCCACAAGCCCGATTCAACAAAACCCAACTTTTTTGTAGGTCCAATTCATGTATTATATTATACTTTATTCTTTTAAGTAAGACCTAAGCCCATGAGACATATTAGGGAAAGTGAGGAAGTGTTGTTTGGAGGGTATGAGTCGGTTTCTTTCGAACCTTTTGCATGAGCCTAATCCATGAGTGCTGCCAAGTGGGTAAGGGACATTAATAACACCTTAAGCTCAAGGAGGAGGTCTTATGTCCGAAATTTTCACTCTGAAAGAGCTTTTATACTTTGGCTAACTGTGGCCCAAAGTTTCCGCATTTACCAATTTTTTTCCTTTAAATCATAGTTGGCTATATTTGGCAATTAAAGCAAATATGAACCAAACATCAATTTAGCACCTTAGAGGTCCATAGTCTCATCTTTTAGCCTAAAAACTGGTCATTAAGGACACCTAAAGACTATTATAAAACTCTCCTTTAAGCTCAAAACAAAACCAACCCTGTTTTGCCCTTAGAGTTGAGACTTTAAAGTAAAGTTTAGCTAGCTAACATTCTCTTAATTCTGAGCCTTGAGAGTGGAAATATAGGCATAGGGGAACCTTCCTTCTCTTCCTCATGTTGAAGATGATCAAGTAAACGACACAGTTAAGAGATAACACGTGATGTTAAATGCATGTGTATCAACTAAGTCAAATGGTGTGTTTCATCAAAAGTAGTCCTAACTTAGGCACATAGTGCGTTTCTCTCATGCCAGCATAGCAGCAATTAGCTAGTTTTTCAAGAAGTTAGTTATGGCACGGGTTTGAGTGGGAAATTCTATTTTTGTTGTTAGAGGATTTTTATAGAAGATATTTATAAGTGATCCAAGATTTTTGGATTCTTTGATTGACTATATATTTCTGTGTACTGTGTAAATTTCTCATATAGTGGAAATATAATTTCTTCTCTCTCTCTCTCTCTCTCTCTCTCTCTCAGTATTTGCTCTAGAATCTTTAATAGCTTTCTTGTGATACACTTAGAGAAGCTTAGCTTTCTTCATGGTATCAGAGCTACAAATGGCTTCTACTAAAATGTAATCTTCAACCTCAACAATGGCATCCACTTTTGCAATGACGTCCTTATCCACTACTGCACCAATCAATTTGGTCAATCAGCCTCTTTTGCTACTGTCAAACATGGCTAATATGATGACAGTGAAACTTGATAGTACAAAATATATAGTTTGGAAGCATTAGATCATGGTGGTGCTTGATACCTACTCAATGTTTGAGTTGCTTGATGAAACTCAACTAATTCCTGAGAGGTTTCTCAATGATCTTTCAGGAACAATCACAAAAATTGTGAATCTTGATTACTTGATTTGGAAATTGAAGGAGAAAGCATTGGTTATATTCATCAGCTTAACACTTACACCTTCAATTCTTGCTCTTTCTGTGGGTTGCACTCAGCAATAGAGGTGTGAAAGGTTCTTGAGAATCATTTCTCCTCAATTTCAAGGTCACACATCAAGAACCTCAAAGGAGAACTCCACAATATTATAAAAGGTACAGATTCTGTAGATATATATCTATAGAAAATCAAGGTTGTGAGGGACAAGTTGATGGCAATTAGAGTAATTTTTGATGATGATGAATTGTTTCACATACCAATCAAAGGTCTTCCAAAAGACTACAATGCTTTTAGATCTACCATACGTACAAGGAGTATACAATTGAGTTTTGATGAACTCACTACCTTGCTTGGTACAGAAGAGGAATCACTTAACGATACTGGTGATATCAAGGATACTTTTGCAATGGTTGTGAATACTACTCCTAGACCTAGGGGTTATAATCAATATTGTTTATTCGTTTAGACTCTTTAAAGAAGATTGTTTAACCTAATATATTCATCAAGTGATTACTTAGATTAATTATTTAGATCTAGGTTAAACAAGCATATATCATATCATGCATCAATCCAGAAAAATAAATAACACTACGATATGATGACCTAGGAAAACCGATGAAACAAAACATTTCAAGGTAAACCTGAGGAAGATTTGACCTAGTTATTCTCAAGGTAAAGTAAATCCACTTTAAGAGAATTGAAGTTTTTACAATCAGATATAATCCTAAATCTACTACTACATCATGTAGTAACTTACTGACACGACTATGTGCAAGCTCCGAATCCATGGACTCCTTCTCTTTTTAGATTTACAACAACACAAGTGGCCTTGTTTATGACTTTTAGATCCCACTCAAAAGTTTTAGATCACCATCAGTAATGATCTTGATGCAGCAGCTGATGGAAATATGCATGTACGCAGCGGAAAATTAACGGATCTACTTCATTCACAATTGATAACATCTGCTATGTAAGTTTCAGAATATAAGAACAAGAGAGTGTACCTTGATGCGGTGAAATTCAAAAACAAAGATTAGAAGCACTTGGGAAAACTTTTAATCTTCACTCCAATTCCACTTGATGCCCAAGAAGTGTGGTCTCGCAATCAGTTATATGTGTATGTTCTAGAGAGAATGAATGAGTGTCCAACAATCACATACATACCATTTCATGTTATTATAAAAATTATGTATGTTTCTTTTCACATAATTGATTATTTAATTGGGCTAGCCTTTTTGGCTTTTCCAATTGGGATTTAGTATGTGGCTTGGAGTGGGACCAAAAGGGAACAAATAAGACACTAGCTCCAATGGGCCTTGGGCTTTTCTGTTAACTCTTAACAAGTCCAAAGTTACCATTAATTATATTTAATACCATTATATAAATATAATTGCACTCTAGGCCTTATTTATATGTTAGAAATTTAGACCCCTTAGAACAACCAGATTGCATAGCCTAGTTAATTAGCCAAGTTGTTACTTAGTCAAATTAAACAATTCTAGGTTAAAACAATCAAACAATCATATCAAAATAATAAAACAGCGGAAAATAAATGAACGCAAGATATGATGACCCAGGAAACCACACGGTAAAAACCTGGGGAGGATTTGACCTAGCTATCCTCAAGGTAAACCTGAATCCACTATGCGAAAGAATCGAAGTTCATACAGAAGGACTACAAGCTCCCCGCTTGACTTCCTAATGCTACCCACTAGTAGAACTTACTGACACGACCACGTGCAAGCTCCGAATCCACGGACTCCTTCTTTCTTGGATTCTTCAATCAAGTACAAGCACCCCTGCTTGATTATCTTTAAGCTTCAATGGTAGCAACCAAGTTGATCATCAAGATGTAGATATTATCTTCAACTTGAAAACCCTAAGCTTTGTGTAAAGGAAAACTCCTCAAAGATCTCACAAGAGATTTACACAAAATAGCAATGTATGAACAACAATACAATTGGAGCAACCTTCAAAAACGTGGCTAGGGTTTTTGTTTATATACCTAGAGTAAAAACATAAAACCCAAAACGTTTAATGAAGTAGGGTTGAGTTGGAAATTTTGCAGAAAATTCAACCTGTGCGATTTTCGATCGATCGAGTCTAATCTTCAATCGATCGAGCCAGGCCGAAAGTCCCAAGTACTTCTGCAGCCACTCGATTCCAACTTTACAATAATAAACCAACTTTGAGCAAGCCTAAACAAGACTAAATACTGTGTTTTGATCATGGTTTGCCAACATTACACATTAGAGTTCTAAATACATAAAATCCTAAGACCTTAGAACCTAACAGACTCCCCCTTTGGCAATCCGTGACAAAAATCTAATTAAAAGCTCAAAGTTTTACAAGTAAAAAGCCCTTTACAAAGAAATGCTCATAAATTTCAAATTCAGTCTAACTACTATCCATCGGTTGCAAGTGTAGATAGCAGCTTAGTTGAATCAACCTGTATATTCGTGAAATACTAAACAAACGCATAAACGCATGTGTGACAGAAAAGAGTAAAACAACAGGTATAACATTCTTGTAAAATTCGCACAACCCAAAATAAAGACATATATAAATGATCAACTCATAAATATAAATCAATAAGCAGTGAATCACAAATCAACAAGAATCAATAAAAAAAATCTCAAACAATGTTACTCCCCCTAACAAGAATATCCCCAAAAAAATAATATACAAAGTGAAGCACCTAGATACAATCTAAAGAACTCCACAAGTAACAAAAATCTCCCCCTAACAAAAATCTCCCCCTAACAACAAAAACCCTCTACAAGTCAAAACTCCACTCCCCCTTTTTGTGACGAAATGCTAAAGAGCAATCATGAGTCGCCATCAAAAGGAGGTGGTGAGGGTGAATGAAGACGCGCGAAATCGGCTCGGAGAGCATGAATCTCAGCTAGTAAGTCCACCAAAATCTGACTATGAGCCGCCTGAACGGTCACGACAGTATCCAGAGTACGACGAACATCAAAGTCGGTCGAAGGAGGTGGAGGAACATCAGCAGCAGCAGCATCATCACCAACTGGATCAGGAACATCCTCACCAGCAGTACCTGTAGAAGAAGAAGGAGGAGGAGCGCTACTAGACGGCTCAGACCTAGGGTGTTTAGAACCAGCTCGAAGATGAGCGGCCCTCTGTCTAAGAAAAGACGCACCTATGGGAGCTATCACATGAACAGGCTCAGAGGAAGGGAAGTCACTCAGGTCAAGATGGAGTAAAATCCTATGAATGAAAATAGGATGAACAAGGGCATGAGAAGAAGATGAACTCCTATAAACATCGTTCAAAGAACGAAGAAAGAGATGAGGAAAACTAATAGGAGCATCAGTAACCAGAGCGTACAAAAAGACACACCGCTCAAGAGGAATGGTGTGGACATGAGAAATGGGCCAGATGGAATGACAAGCTATCCGAAAGAACAGATAATGCAACCCGGAGAGCTCAGCAGAAGTGATCCTAGGATCAGAACCCCACTGGACAGAAGTCCCAGTGATGTAAGATAAAACATCGCTCAGCTCGGGAGACTCATCATAAGGATAGACAGGATCCCTAACCAACGGTACCCCTAGAGCATCAGCCACTACCTGAGGAGTAATGGTGTACTCTACACCTCGTATCCAACTCTTTACTAAAGTGTTGGAATCATAGACGTGGATAGAGATGTTCGAATAGAACTCTCTAATCAAGGCAGACGGTGGAGGAGGATCAGAAATGTCTAACAAAGGTAACCAGCCCCGACGCTCAAAGTTTGCCCTAATGGCAGGATCTAGCTCATCTAACAAAACAGAACGCTCAGCCCAAATCTTCCTCTTAAGGTTAAGCTTCTCAAAAAGATCTTGGTTTTTCTCACTCGGAAACCTCTCACGGTCAAAGGAGGGAGGGGATGGAGAGGATGAGGGAAGGGACCTATGGGCTCTAGTTTTCCTAGGCATGATGCTAAGGAAAGAACAGAGACACAAAGAGAAAACCAAAAGAACAAAAAAAAAAAACCCAAAGGCAGACTGCAAGTTAGCACAAAAAAAACAATAGAATTAAAATCTATATGATGCATGAGCAGATACAATGCCATGATGCATGCACTAATGCAGTGAACAACTAAGTTCAATTGAGATTAAATTGACAAAATTGGCTTGAGCAAGGAATTTTCTTAACAAAAACCCCAAAAATTTAACACAAATTGAAAATTTTTAAAACCAAATGATGAATTGAGCATCACAAAACACAACACATAGATTATAATGCTTAATTTCATCAATCCAACAAGCCAATTGCATCAAATTCTACTCAATTTCACAAAATCCCCAAATCGGATCAATTAGGAAACCCTAGATTTTTCAATTTCACATCAAACTCAAAATTGATCAAATTGAACTATTTAAATCATGTCTATAACATGTCCCCACAAAAACCCAATGATCAATTGCATCAATTATGGCTTGAATCAAAAGAAAAAACCAAAAAAGCAAAGTGCGAAAATCGCCCCTTAAAAGCATGAATGTATGCATGAAATGATGAAAAATAAATCAAAAGGAAGGGCAAAAGGGTCTTACCGGCTTGAGGAGAGAGAGATTGTGCAAAGACTTCGGAAGAAAACGACAAAAAATCACAATACCAAGCTTGCCAACGCGGAGAGAGGAAAAAGGTTTGAAAAGTTTTGAAATAGGATCTTTGAAAAAGTCAGAAAAGTGCCTTTTAAAAACCTTTTTCACGATATTCGATCGATCGAAAATTACATTCGATCGATCGAATGTGACAGTCGTTTTAGAACAAACTAAGGCACTTTTTCGATCGATCGAAAAATGGGTTGGATCGATCGAAATGGTCAGAAGCTCACTAAATTTTGAAAAAAAACCCAGTTTTGAAAGACACAAACCAAAATTTTGTAAAACAACTCCTCAAAGCATTAAATAGTAAAAACAAAATGCATGAGTATGAGATGGAATGCTTTTTCAAAAACCCAAAATTTTTAAACCCAAATTATGTCAAAAACACGTTTCAATCATTCCCCCATTGAATTTTCTCAAGCAACAAAAATGTTGTGCACAAATCTCAAGATATTTTCAAACTTGGTTGGTCAGACCATAAACACACACACTAGTATGTACAGTGTTTAACAAAGAGTAACTTGTGTAGTGTGTGATACTAGCAAAAACTTGGGATACATGTGAGGTGATATGTGAATGGCAATCAAACACAAAGTCTACACAATTCATCACATAGAATTTAAAAGAGACTATCACCTAAAGAGTTACATCCTATAACTCCCACATCTCCTAGAACAAAAGCTTGCAATCATGTAAGTTTCTTGTATTTTTGCCTCTTATTTGTATGAGATGGCATTCAGCCTAATAGTACACACCGGTTTGAATTAAGTGAATTGGCATTAAGCCTAATAGTACACACCAGTTTTAATTTATTTTGAGGCTACACCTTATGTTCTTTTTGTGCATGTGCTACACTTTCTCGAGCACAGAATCTTATGATATGCACTAAGGTGTTCATGATTGGCTAGTGAACAGTGGTGAGATGGTTATTTATGCCTTTCTCAAAAGGATCAAGTCCGACAGTCAAATAACATGTGACTTCAAGATTAAGACAAAGTGATAAACACCATAAACATCTTTCCCACACAACATGCACTACAAAGCTCAAACTAGTAAAGTGCAATAAAGTAAGCTCATCCAAGCTAAACAAGGTACATAAGACATGTTATGTGTAAATAAATTGACCAACCTTGTTTTTCAAAAATCAAGAACATTATGTTCAACATAAATTTTGCTTCCTTCTTTTCCTTTTTTTTTTTTTTTTTTTTTTTATTTAAAGGAAAACAAATAAATCCTAGAATGAAATGCATGAATGTAATGCAATGCAAGTCCTAGAACAAAGAAAACACAAAAAAAAAAAAAAAACAATGGTCACAAAAGAATAGAGCAATGAAGCACAAGGACCATGTCAGAAAGACTCAAGTATTTCGAGTCTTTTGCATCCAAAACTTTTTAGATGCACCATGAGCATTGGAGTTCTTATTCACATTTGAGTGATTCCCAACTCCATGATTGGAATAAAGGTTTAACACCTTTACCAATTCACCAATTAATGCCATAGGATCTTGTGCTTGAGGCACAGGCACTTTTGGTTTATTTGCTCTCTTATCAGCTTGAAGCTTGTAACAGTTAGGACGAATATGTCCAGACTTACCACAATAATGACAAACCCACGCAGGTTTACCATGCATCTTGTCCTTAGATTTGGTAGGCTCCTTAGGTTTAGATTCTCTTAAGTCTACCCTAGTCTTCTTAGGTGGTGAAACTTCTACAGGTTTAACTACCTCACTCACAGGTGGTTTGACAGTATCACTCACAACCTCACTCATAGAAGGTCCAGAAGAAGAAGAAGGAACAAAAGTAGTGGAATGTGGTCCAGTATCAAAGATGCTTTCAACATATCCTAACCCAGTTTTATCAGAAGGATACTTTTGAACATTCAGCATGTGATCAAGTTTAGAACTAGCAGATCTAGCAACAGATAAATCATGTTCCAAAGTTCTAACTTTATCAAGCAAAAGCATGTTCTCAGATTTAACATTATTCAAAAGTTCATTTGCATCAAACAGTTTAACAAGCAAATTTCTCTTTTCAAGCTCAAGAGAATCAATTTTCTTTAGGCCAAGATCAACTTTCATAGCATCCTTTGCAGCAATTTTGCAAAGTTTGTTATAGGCCTCTTGAAGATCTGCATCTTCAGAGAGTTCCCCATCAGAAGGGTTCTCTTCAGCAGATATGCCTTCATTGACTATAGCAGTAGCCGTGAAAGCAATGAAGTTTCCATCCTCGTCACCACCGGACTCATCATCAGAAACCTCATTATCACTAAGGGTTACAGCCATAGCTTTACCCTTAGTCCTTAAGAATGTAGGACATTCAGACTTCACATGACCATACCCTTGACAGCCAAAACACTGAGGACCCAAAGAGTTATTAGAAGATTGACCAGAATTTTCTCTAGGTTTTTCAAAATTGTTAACCTTAGTGGGATCATTCTTCCTAAAATTTCTAGGTTCAGCAGTGTAAGTACCTCTTGCCTTTCTATTTGTATTCCTAAGAAAGTTCTTAAAGTTTTTGGCAAGATAGGCAATCTCTGTAGCAGAGAGCTCATCATCAAATCCACCACCATCAACATCATCAACTGACTTAAGAGCCATTGATTTGGATTTGTTCACTTTAGGTAGGTCAGACTCATAGGATTGAAGAGATCCTACAAGCTCATCAACAGGGATGGAGTCCACATCCTTGCTTTCAGTTATGGCAGTCACTTTGGGTCTAAAGTCTTCAGTTAAAGATCTAAGAATCTTCCTAACAATCTTAGGTTGATCATAGATTTCACCCAAATTAAAAGCAGAATTAACAATATCATTCAGTTTGGCATAAAATTCATCAAAGGATTCATCATCAGACATCCTAATGTTTTCAAACCTAGAAGTTAATTGCTGCAGTTTGTTTATCTTAACTGCCTTTGTGCCTTCATGCACAGTTTGGAGGATTTTCCAAGCAGTATGAGCAACCTCAACATTAGAGATTCTCTTAAATTCCTCCATAGAAACAGCATTAAAGATAGCATTCATAGCTTTGCTATTGAAGCTTGCTGCTTCTTTTTCAGAAGTTTGCCACTCACTCACAGGAGTAGCGGGCTTCTCCCATCCGTATTCAACGGAATTCCAAACCCTTTCATCAATGGATTTCAGGAATGCTTTCATCCTTACTTTCCAATAGGCATAGTTGTTCCCATCAAAATGAGGAGGAACAAACAGAGAGTGTCCATGCTCCATGACAACAGGGGTCAAGGATCAGCTCAGAGATTAAAAATCTCAAACAAAAAGAGCTACCAGCTCTGATACCACTTGAACGGTTTTAGACCCCTTAAACACACAGATTGCGTAGCCTAGATTAATTAGCCAAGTTGTTACTTAGTCAAATTAAGCAATTCTAGGTTAAAACAATCCAAACAATCATATCAAGATATAATGCAGCGGAAAATAAATAACACAAGATATGATCACCCAGGAAACCACACGGTAAAAACCTGGGGAGGATTTGACCCACCGATCCTCAAGGCTAACCTGAATTCACTATGAAAGAATTGAAGTTCGTACAAAAGGACTACAAGCTCCCCGCTCGACTTCCTAATGCTACCCACCAGTAGAACTTACTGACACGACCACGTGCAAGCTCCGAATCCACGGACTCCTTCTTTCTTGGATTCTTCAATCAGCTACAAGCACCCCCGCTTGATTATCTTTAAGCTTCAATGGTAGCAACCAAGTTGATCATCAAGATGTAGATATTATCTTCAACTTGAAAACCCTAAGCTTTGTGTAAAGGAAAACTCCTCAAAGATCTCACAAGAGATTTACACAAAATAGCAATGTATGAGCAACAATACAATTGGAGCAACCCTCAAAAACGTGGCTAGGGTTTTGTTTATATACCTAGGGTAAAAACATAAAACCCAAAACGTTTAATGAAGTAGGGCTGAGTTGGAAATTCTGCAGAAAATTCAACCTGTGCGATTTTCGATCAATCGAGTCTAATCTTCGATCGATCGAGCCAGGCCGAAAGTCCCAAGTACTTCTGCAGCCACTCGATTCCAACTTTACAATAATAAACCAACTTTGAGCAAGTCTAAACAAGACTAAACAAGACTAAATACTATGTTTTGATCATGGTTTGCCAACATTACATATTAGAGTTCTAAATACATAAAATCCTAAGACCTTAAAACCTAACAAGAATTTATGTACCGATCATCATGTGATGATGAACCAAATCTTCATTCGCATGGTCAAGATATACCAAATTTTAATAATTTCTAGATACAATATGAGGCTTCAAATGTTTTTAAGTGAAATTGGTGCATCAGCATTATTAATTTCATTTTATTCATTTATTTTCTATATTCTTTGATGAAGCCAAAAATGGTCGTCAGTTGATAACCTCGTTGGAGTTTATGATGAGGTCACATTCCCTACAAATATGAGAGAGAAAGGAACTGAAGTGGCGTTAGCCAACGGTTCTTTGATGATAAAGTTAGTAGAGTTCTCAATATTTCTTAGAGAATAAGAATGTAATTTTGTATGTTTTAAATTGTACACCTTGTTTCTGGTGTTTGGTGGCTTATTTATAGTCTTGATATAGCCGTTGGGAGCCTGGTGTTTGGTGGCTTATTTATAGTCTTGATATAGATGTTGGGAGCCTCATTATTAGTGTCACTGTTGTTGACCTCTTAATAGCTCTTTTGACTGTTGGAGTAACATCTACCTGAGCTTAAATGGACGTTTGAATAGCTCATGATTGGGCTTTCTGACCATTGGAGCTCATCAGTTACAAAACTATTAATGGTTGTGACATAAATGTCGTATGGTCGTCTTCACACACGACAACCTAATGGATTGTATGCTCGTTGTCTTATATGGACAAGCCTGTGGATTGAAGGTTCATCAGCTATATGACGAAGTCTTAATTCTACTATTCGTGAATTACCCCCTACTTCTTTGTCATATTTTGGGCGACATTAGGAATAATGACAGTTTGTATTTCACATGACGAGAATTCCTTGATGCCATTTACGTCGCATTAAATGTGTTTCATGTCACACGGCTGGCCGTGGTCACGTGTCTCTTTTTGATAGGTTGGACGTGCAGAGGTTAGGTCTTGGATTTCTCGTGTTGATTTCATGTCTTTTCTTAAAAAAACCATTCATCTTCCTTTTACTTTATCTTCTTCAAATTTTTGAGCCCATTCTCTTTGCATCTCTTAGTGAGTTCTCTCTTTCTTTCCTTGATTCATGGTTGATTATACTGCTGTTAGGATAGAATCTCTCTGTGTCTTTTTTTTTGCTAGGCTAGGGGTTTATCATGAGTATTCATGTGGTCGACGTTGCCAGGTGGGTTTGTTTGTGGTTTGAGATTGTGCCTTTAGGCCAGTGTTGCTCAAGCATTACCCTTTGACTTGCCACTCTTTGATTCGACACCACTTAGCAAGCTAGATGTTTGGGGAGAGGTTTGTAGGCTCTGAGGTGAGATTGAGTGAACTGGACATGGGTTTGTCGACTAGTGACGACCCCATGGGTATTCAGGAGGACATGATGACGTCTAAACCATCTACTTTCTCTTCGTCTAAGCCTTTCCAAGCTCTAACCGAGGAGGGTGTCTCAGAGGGGAAACACTTAAAAAATTTTTGAAAGTGTTTCTAATTCCATGTTGAGATGAAGATAAGTCTTCCTCGTCCAGGTGAAAAGCCTTGTGCTCTTTCCCATGCTCACGTTTGTTTTGATGAGGCCGATTTTCTTTGTGGTCTTTGTTTTACAGTCCATCCCTTTATTCACGAGCTGCTTGATCATTTTAAGATTTCCCCTGGTCAGCTTGTCCCAAACGCGAGGTAGACGGTTGTGAGTGTTGTGTTGATCTGGATTTCTGTCCATGAGGAGAGCCTGGTCAGTCTGAATGAGTTTCTATACCTTTATTACTTAAAACCTTTGACCCACTATGAGTATTTTGAATTTTATCCCTGGGATAGGAATTATAGGGTCATTTATGGTCTCCCTTCTTCTATTCGCGACTAGAAGTCTAGGTACTTCTTTGTCTATGAAGGAATTGGAAACCTCTTCTGATGAAGTTTAGGGTGAGGTGCCCCCATTGCCACGTACGTGGGAGGTTCCCACACTTGGTGCATTTTTTTCCTTCTTTTGATTCTTTTTGTCGTTTAAGTATGTGTACTTTTTTCATCCTAATCCCCTTCTTTTTTGTAGTGAAAGCCCGTCCAAGTTTGAAGAGAAGATATCAGGACGGGGTTCAAGCTACCTTGGACTTCTTTCTTAGGCTGCGTTTGGTTGAATGTAAAATATTTTCCGAGTGTAAAATATTTTCAGGTGAAAATATTTTTGGGAAAGGAAAATATTTTCAAGTGTTTGGTTGTATTCCAAAAAATGTTTTGGAAAATATTTTCTAGTGTTTGGTTGTGTTTTGAAATTGCTATTTTTCTACTAGTTTCTCAAATTTTCTCTACCATTTTCTCAGCTTCTAAACAAATTTCATAATAGAAAATTTCAATATATAAACTTAAAAAAAAAACAAAAATCAAAACAAAACCAAACAAAAATCAGAACAAAACATTTGTTATCACTAAAAACTCGATCAAACGGAGAGGAGGAAGAGAGAGTGGTCGACAAGTGAGGGAAAGGGAGAGGTAGATCGAGAAAGAGAGAGATCAGGCATGGGTGGGTCATGTGGATCGGAGCTAAAGGATCTGGATCGGAGCTCATGGAGGAGGGATCGAAGCTCTTGGATGTTGATCGATCTTGCCGGTGTTGGGGTGTTGGTGTGCGATCTCGGTGGTGCTTGGATGAATAGAGCACTCATTGTCACGAGGAGGGGACAAGGATGGCGATTTGATCAGCGCAATCGTGGGTTTAACGATGCGATCTCTCTCTCTCTCTCTCTCTCTCTCTCTCTCTCTCTCTGTTTGCACGTCTGTGAGTCCTTCTTTCTCTCCTTCATTCTCTCTTTATGTGTCTCCGGAAATGGTTTGAAGTGAAAATAATAATGGAAAATATTTTACACCCCATTGCCCTTATTTTACAGTCAACATTGAAAACATTTTCAGTTTGACCCAATTTTCAATAACAACCAAACACCCACTTTTACGGAAAAGCATTTCTGGAAGTAATTTGAAGCCAAAACAAACGCACCCTTAGTAACAAGGATTTTGACAAGCTTGTGGATCCACGATCTTTATAAGTCATGTCCATAAGCTTATGCAGGTGAGTCTTTAAATATTTTCTCCTTATGTGTACATACTAATCATTACATATATTTTTTTTTTCTCTAGGTCTTTGGGGAATCATTACACCTGACCATTGACTATCTTATGATGGAGGAAAAGGTCACGACTACCAACTCAAGGGCAGAAGTAGTTAAAGTCAAGAGTTGAAGGCTAAGGAAGGACCTGATCAGAGCTATGGATTAGGCGAGTGGGGCCAAAGCCAAGCTGAAAGAAGTTTCTAACTAATTAAGGAAAGAGAGGATGGTCTCCATTTAGAAGGATGAGGAAATTCACTCGGTGAAGCTGAAGGTTTCTGATGAGTGTGAAAGGCTATGGCTGATTTCTAGACGTCTAACGCTTTTTTGACCATCACCTTTGATTTGTTTTTCAAATGTTTGAGCTCTTGCAAAGGTGGACAATGAAGCATCACTCCGAGGCCATTGATTTCTCTGATCTCTACTTTGAGGCTATTCACAAGGAGATGATAGTTGATGAGGACGCTAAAGGGGCCAGGGCTAACGAGCAAGTTGAAGTAGAAGGAGGAGGTGAGGGAAAAGGCCCTGATGATGCTTAAGCTATTTATTTAGACGATCCCCCTACTGACCCTGCAATTAGTTTTCTTTATTTTGGTTTACCCCTTTTTTTGTACTGGTTCTCATCTGTGTTTTGACAAGTTTATTTAAGACAATCTTTTCTCTCTTCTCTATTTTACGAACGATTTGGAGCATTTGATCTTCACATGCTTCTTGCTAACTTGACATTTTTGGAAGAACCTTTGTAGATATCGTCATTCTTGCTTGCTTTTCATGACTTTTTGAGAATTTTGTAGAAGTATTTATGCTTGTTAGTTTTTATACTTGTGAGTTTAATCATGTGCCTCACCTTTGTAGGGTTAGATCGTCAACATGATTTACTCCTTGGTTGTAACCTTGTGAGCTTGATAATGTGACATATCCTCTAATCATCACCATAATCTTGCCTAATGATTTTAACCTTGTGGTTCTTATCGTATGACCTTTATTCTCCTGATGAGGATTTGACCGTTGGTTTTTAACCTTACGGAGCTTTATCAAAATGACTTGTCCTTGTGTTAGGAATTTAATCATCATGATGATTAACTTGCCTGTTTTTAACCTCATGGAACTAATCATATAACTTACTCTTACTTTAAGAGTTTGATTGTCATAATGATCGTGTTCGTCGGTTTTTAACCTTATGAATTTAGTCACATAACTTGCTCTTACTATAAGAATTTGGTCATTATAATGACTCTATTCGTTGGTTTTTAACCTTGTGAATTTAATCATATGACTTACTCTTATTTTAAGAGTTTGATCGTCATAATGACTGTACTTGTTGGTTTTTAACCTTGTGAATTTAATCAAATTGACTTATTTTCACTTTGAGAATTTGATCATCATTATGATTGTACTAGTTTGAATTTAACCTTATGTGACGACTTTTGTCCATTTATTAAGGACTCTTATCATCTACATGGTTTTACTCATTTGGATTTTTAATGAATCTCTTGTTTTGTGAAACTCGACCTTGGTGAAGTCAACACAATGTTTTTCAAGAAAATAGTTTATTCATTTGAGGGAGCTCGTCCCTTTATTCTTTCATGCTTACAAAATAGTTTGGCACATGGAAATTAAAAACATCACTCTTTAAACAATAATACCTCTTAAGGTGTTCTACATTCCATGGATGAGGTAACTATTTACCATTGAGTGACTTAAGGTAATAAGTTCCTCTTCTGGAATGCTTGACGATCTTGTATGGGCCTTCCCAAGTTAGGTTAAGTTTTCCTTGTGTTAGGTCTTTCGTGGCTTTTGTTACTTTGCGCAGCACTATGTCTCCAAGATAGAACCTTTTGAGCTTAACCCATTGGTCGTGATACTTCATCATCTTTTGCTTGTGCTTTGTCATTCTCCATATGGCGTCTTCTCTGACCTCATCAAAGTAGTCAAGGTCTAGCCAGCAACTCTCGTCGTTGGTCTAGTCATCAAAAGGTTCTCTTCTGAGGTTGACAGATTGACTTCCATTGGGATGACTACTTTTGTTCAAAAGGCGAGTTTGAATGGGTTTCTCCTATAGGAGTTCTTACTGTCGTCCAGTACGCCCATAACATACAGGGAGTTCTTCTGGCCATTTCCCCTCAAGTTAGACTTTCATGATCTTCAATAAGGTTCGATTTGTTACCTTTGTCTATCCATTGGCCTGGGGGTGTCTAGGGGAAAAGAAGTGGTTCTTGATTCCTAGATTGCAGCAGAAATATTTAAATTTGGAGTTATCAAATTGCTGTCCATTATCTAAGATGATGATCCTTGAAATTCTGACCCTGTAAATGATGTTCTTCCAAATGAAGCCTTGGATTTCTGCCTCTGTGATCCTGGCAAGGGGTTCTGCCTCGACCTACTTGGTAAAGTAATCAATTGCAACAAGTAAAATAAAGTTTGCTTTTTACCTTGTAGGAGTGGTCCAACGACGTCTCTTCCCCATGTTGCGAATGGCCATAACAAGGTAATGTTTGTCATATTCTCAGTAGGAATTCCTTGAATATTCCCAAAGCATTGGTATTTGTCGCATTTCTAGACCGTGGAGAATGCATCTTTTTGCATTGTTGGCCAGAAATATCCGACTCTAATAGCCTTATTTACCAACGATCTTAGACCTGAGTGGTTTCCGCAGATTCCTTCGCGAATTTCTCTAAGTGCATAGTCTGCTTCTTGTGGGTTTAAGCACTTGAGGTATGGTAGTGCATACCCTTATTTTTATAATTGGCCATTAAGAATGGTGAATCTGACTTAACGAACCCTAATTCTTCTAGCTTCATTATGATCTTCTGGTAATTTCCCTTCATAAATATATGGAAGGATTGGAGTCATTCAAGTGCCTTTAGACTCTACCTATAGAGCTTGGATCTCTTCGATACTAGGCTTCATTTGTACTTCAATCATTAAGTCTTCATCATGAGTCTACTATTTTGACGAGGCTATTTAAGTAACTTGATCTGCTTTTGAATCCTCCTCCCATGGCACTTAGATGAACTTAATCTCGTCAAAATGATTGGCCATTTGGATTGCTAACCTTTGGTACTTCTACATTCACTCCTCCTTTGCTTCATACTCATGGTTCATTTGTCCAACGATGAGCATGGAGTCGCTTTTGACGCCCAGAGCTTTGGCTAGTCTTAAGCTAATGAGTATTGCCTTATATCCTGCTTCTTTATTTGTGGCTGGGAATTGAAGTTGTACTTCATACTTGAGGATGTCTTTGTCATGAGATATCATGACGACTCCTACAGCTCCCAGTTCTTTTGAAGGATGATCTGTCAGCGTGAACAGTCCAAAACTGCATTTGGTCATCACCTGTAAAAGTGAATTCGGCAATAAAATTTGCTAATACCTATGCCTTAATTACTAACTGTGGTCTATACTAGATGCCGAACTGACTGAGCTCGACGGTAGATTGCATGAGGTGTCCAGCTGCGTCTGGTTTATTCATGCCCTTCTTGATGGGTTGGCTAGTCATAGCAATGATCGAATGTGCCCGAACGTATGGCAAAGCTTCCTTGATGCTATAATCAATGCGAATAACACCTTCTCTAGACGAGGGTATTTTGCTTCTATGCCTTGGAAGGCCTGGCTTATGTAATACACTAGCCTTCTACACCCTATTTCTTCCCTAATCAAGGCTGAACCACTACTATCCGAGAGACTACAAGATACAAGAAAATGTCTTCTCCCTTTACTGACGAGCAGCTGTATACACCACATTTTGTACCCCTTACAACTCGGGCCCCATTCTCCGATGATTTAAGAATTCTAAAACCTAAGGTTGGTTTAGGGCTTGATCGGATGGAAATTGACTTGAGGAAAGTATTTATGGAAAATATAACTTATTTTTGGACCAAATAAACTATTTTTCGAAAAGAATGACCACAAAAACACTAGGGCATGCGTGCGTATACATGCGTATGCGCACGGATGCTCAAGCTCTACATGCGCATGCTTTATGCATGCACACGCATACACATACATGTATGCACATGCTAGGGTTCCAGAAACTATGAAAGGAAAGATTTTCTGCATTAAAACTTGGATTGGAATGAATCCCACATCATCTAGGAGTTGCCCCAAACCCCTATTTTTTGACCATATAAAGCCATAAATGGTACAGTTTCAAGGAGGACGAATTCTGGTGGTAAAACACTTAAGATTCACTAGAAAATAGTGAATCAAAGAGGGGGTTTTTAACAAAACATATTCAAGTCAAATTTTATTTGAATGGGACCTTTTCTGGTCTTGATCTTTGAGTTCTAAGTTTACTAACTCATTTTTGAATTGGTTGTGACTAGATCGACTGAGGGGAACGGTAAAAATCAAGCTCTAGAGAGTTCTTGTGTGGAGGTAAAGGTTCTATTTTTGGCTTTTCATTTTCCTTAGTTTTTCTGTGTTTCCTTGGCTTGTTTATATGTTTTGACGCTCTAATATGCTTACTTAGTTTAGGTTTATTTTGTGTTTGTGTTAGAAGCATGCTAGGTTGTTAATTTCTTTATTTCTTTTGTGTTTTGCTTGTTTTATGTTCTAGTTTTCTGGGTCTAGGGTTTCGGGTATGTATGTGTATGCATGCAACTTGCATGTGTACGCATACAGTTAGGATGTGCACACATGCCCTATGTATGTGCACGCATACACTTACCCAGAAACCCTAATCTCGTTCCTGTATGATGTTTTTTTTTACATGTTTAGCCTCTACTTTAACCTAGTTCTTGCATCTTTAAGTCTTTTCTTCTTTGTTTCAATTTACTTTGTTTGTTTAATCTCTTTGAAGATTTATCTAATCCTTCCATTTGATTTCAAAATGCATGACATCACCCCTCATATTGGGTTGAAGCCAGACTCAGCGTTGAAGGTAAATGCTGGATGCGCATACCTTAGATAGTTACTTGGCGCTGACTTGTAGGCACTTTGAGGTCCATAGGTGGACATGAATAGCTGAAAAGGCCCCTTTTGATCCACTCTATCCCATAGCTTCTATAAAGGGAAGGATTAGATAATTGAGGTCCCCCATAAGAATAGGACCAACTTACCAGTTATGTTGTGTCTCTTATAATTAGCCTGAACTAAGTCAAAACCTATAAGGACTAGGTAGAGTCAAAGCCGAGTAAAGAACCAAGCCTAGGTTAGGATATCCTTCTTAGGATTGCTTTCAAAGCGAGTCAAGGGGAAAGTGTTCAGTTTCCATTTGTAGGTCCGCCCTTTTTGCTTACGTCAAAGAGTTGTGCTTTACTCTAGGTTCTATCCATCCTATTTACATAGCATCTATGATAAACCCCTAAGGAAAAGCACATTAGATCACATCTAGTCCCTAAGGGTTTCTAACCCTACAAGGGCATGCATGCATACACTAATGACTTCGTCATGTAAATGTTTACATATAAAATTTGTGGCAAGTAGCCAGAACTCCACACTAATGAGGACATTGCCAAGAGTCCAAGATCTTCTCTGAGAAGGCAAGGCCATCCAAAATGAAGCTCCTTCATTGTAAAATTTAATTTCCTTGTATTATAAAAGGCCCATTGTTGGAGCCATTGTATATAGCCCATGTTTTGGGGGAATTGTAAAAAAGCCAAAGTTTTGTAAAAGCATTGCTTTCTTTGTATTCCAAGGAGAAGGGTCCATCGCGCAATTTCAAGCATGATATGAAAGTTTCAGTTACTTGCCAAGCTTGTGCATTAATTTTGCATCACCATGATAAAAACCCGCTTAAGGGTACAAGCTAATATTTCCAAAATGATAAGTACATTTTAAATAAGCAAGAACCTAAACTGACTTCATGTTTGTTTTGTGTTTCCACATTGTCAAATTTTCAAATGTACTCCATTTCTTGCCCACCCCATTCTTTTCCTTTCTAGGATTATAAAGAGAAAATATTTCTCAAAGGAAACAGTCCAAGTTACCGTCACATTATGATCTTATCATCACTAGGTCTCGTGCTAAAGAGATGTCTACTAGTGGTCCTTCCCCCATCAAAGAAAACACTTATGAGATTGAGATTTTGAAAGAGCAGATGGCAAAAATGATGCACATGATGCAACAGCTGGTTATAGGAGGGAACCGAGATTCATCTGGCCCACTCTGGAGGGCTTTACACCTTAATATGAAAATGAGGCCAAGCCACACCACCATTCCTCCCACAAGGGGTGACCAAAAATTTAATCCTCCTATGGATAAGACCTCAGAGTCTGGCTATGGTCAGGTTGAAAGTAAATGAAGGCCTCGATTGAGAAGATACGTATCATAAAGGGCTTTGGCACCCAAGGGAGTGTCAATTTGGATAGCTTGATCGATTTCCCTCAGGTCATTATGCCTCCCAAGTTCAAGTCACTTAAGTTTGTCAAGTATGATAGCACTGGAGATCGTTGTGCCCATCTGCGCATGTTCTGTAGGAAGATGGCACCCTATGGAGACAATCATGCCTTGCTCTGCCAGATTTTCCCTAATAGCTTAACTGGCCCTATGGCCACATGGTATGTGAGATTGGAAAAGACCTTTAGCTGGAGAGAGATAGCCAATGCATCTTTGGAGTATTACTGGTTCAATATGGAGATAGCTCCCAACCGTACAATTCTTCAAAAGACAAAAAAGAGAAATGGGGAATCTTTTCACGAGTATGCCTAAAGGTGGCGCGAGTTGGCTGTGCAAGTACTTCCTCCCATGATGGAATATGAAATGATCAAGTGGTTCATCGATAACCTTAAGCCTCCTTACTATAGGAAGATGATCAGTGCCCAAGTCACTCATTTTGCAAGCCTAATTCCTATTGGGGAGTGCATTGATAAGGGTTTTAGTAGCAAGAAAATAGTTGATCTTGAGGCTTTGAATTCTATGATAGAATAGTAGGTGAAAAATGCAACCAGCTGCAAAGGGAAGGAAGTCAATGTTCACATGATCGACAAAACGCCTAAAGCACTAAAGAGTGGCACTTTTGCTTATGCAGCCTCGAACACCCAGCCCTATCAGCAACAAGTTTAGCCAGCCAAGGCACCTTATCGAGCATTCAATCAAGGGGGAAGGCCCAATCAACCCTGATATCCCAAGGGGGAGCCACAGAAATTCTCTCTGTTACCTATGCCCAAGGCAAACTTTATGCCTATCTATCAAAGAAAAAGCTAGTTATTCCATTGTTTGCAAAACCTAGAGACGATCCTCCTTTGCCCGGTTTTGACCCATCCAAGAAATGTGAGCACCATTTTAGGACTGAAGGGCATACCTTGGAAGAATGTGTGCATTTGAGACATTGAATCCAAGATCTCATCAATAATAAGCTAATACAATTTAACAACACAGCTGGGCTGATTGTCATCACCAATCCCTTGCTTCCTTATCCGAAAGGGAATGTGAATGCTATCTCTATAGTAGAAGAGAGGATTCTAGATTTCTCATCCCCCTCATTCCCTTAGAAAGCCATGTTGTGGACTCTAGCTCAAGAGAGTCACATTGTTCTAGGGAACATAGGAGCCCCAGGATTTGACTGTGAAATTTGCTCATTTTGTGACAATGAGGATAGACATGCCATATTTGATTGTAGTGTGCTCAAGGCAAAAGTTCAAAGTTTGACTAATCATGGCATTATCTGGACTAAAAGAGAGGTTGTGTGAAGGAATGATTACATGGCAACTAGCCTATGCCCTCCAAGTACCTAAGCGACAACTAGTCATAGCGCTATGTTAATTGGATTAAGGAAAGATTGGGACGAATACTTAGGAGAGCACCATTGTAAGGTTCCTCTAGTAATGAGGATGCTAGCTCCTCCAACTTTGGTTGTTACCAAAGAAATTATAGAATTGCTTGTGGATTCAAGAGTGCCAGCTCCAAAAAAAGGACAAGCCATACTAGCCATTGAGGATTTTGCTCCTTTGATCTTATCCTTGACTGGGATCGCCGAGCCCTCTTCCGGATTTGTCCAGAAGGGAACCCCTGTAGTCCCCAGCATTCGAGATTTTGATCCTCTAGTTCTGTTGAAGTCTATCCAAGAAATCTTTAGGGCTTCTAACTCAAAGGCTTTAGAAGCCACTCTGCCTAGTCCAATCATCATCAGTTTGAAGATGTTCTCCCTGATGCCAAATCTACAAAATCAAGAAGGCTTGGTCATTCATATGCCGAAGCCCTTCCCTTACAAAGATAGCCATCGTGTCCTATGAAAGTACGATGTGACTTTGATCTCTACCCAAACTAGAAAAGAAGAGGTTTGCTTTAATGTCTCTTCAAGACTATCCGAGCGTACTAAGAGTGGTTGATGTTATACTCCTGAGGAACTATGAAAGAGGAGGAAAGAGATTGGCAAAGGCACGGTCGAGCTAGTCAAAAATAGGGTCACCACTAAAGAAGCTGAGGAATTATTGAAAACCATTCGAAAGGCCGATTATAGTGTGATTCAGCAGTTGATCAAATCTCCAACTCAAATTTATATCTTGGCCTTATTATTATCTCTCAAGGTTCATTGTGAGGCTCTATTGAAGGTATTGAAGGAAATGCATGTTCTCTTCGGTATTACAAATTCCTCCTTCGAAGGTATCGTATCGTTGGTGTTGGCCACCAACCAAGTCTCCATTTCAAATGATGAGTTGCCTCCAGAAGGAAGAGATCATACATTGGCTATGCACATCGTGGCCATGTGTGAAGACATGATTGTCGCAAGGGTATTAATAAAAAATGGATCAACCTTGAATGTCTACCCAATGGCCAAGCTGGAGCGCCTAAAAGTGGATTGTCTCTTATATAGCCTAGCACTATGATCATTAGATCCTTTGACGGCTCATGTCATAAAATCCATGGCGAAATTGAGCTAATGACTGAGATCGGCTCGAGTGATTAAAGTGCTCTACATACAATATGCTTTAGGTAGGCCCTAGTTACATGCAGCAGGTGCAATCACGTCTACCTTTCATTGGAGACTAAAGTTCATATTTGAGAATTAGTTAATCACCATTATGGCTGAAGAGCCCATGACTATCTTCCAAGAGACATCTATTCCCTAAATCGATGCTAATGCCTTTCCAAAAGCATCCTTCCATAGCTTCAAACTAGTCTTCATGATTCACCATGCTTCAGAGCCTGAGCTCAACTGGCCGGTAGCAATTTTGATGGCCGTAAGGGAAATACTAAGTTTGGGTACAAGTTAGGCAGAGGAAAATTCAGTTTGGGGCATGAACCCAGTCATGAAGAACTCTTTCAAGCCTTCAGAGGAAAGAAGAGGAAGTGTGCCACTCTAGGGATGTCTATTCCCCATATCAAGGCCACTTTTCTAGCTCCAGTCGAGGTCATCATGCCAGAACCTTTCAAGGAATTGGAAGACGAGGAGTTTCATCTAGCTTGCATTATTTGGCTCTGTCCTGAAGAGTTCTTTGTAAACGCTATCACATCTTGCAAAGATGACTCAACTTCTACTATCCGACCAGGGATGCCAGACAAGACGGTAGACCTTTGGATCATCAAGCCTTGCTTTGTGGTTGCACTGGTTGAGTAAGGAGTATTCCATCATTGAGTGATTGGGCCTCCCGATCACCTGAGAGGCTTGGAATAGCATATTTAGTTTGTTGTATTTCTCTTTTTATCATTATTAGGTATGAACTATGTTTTCCCCATACCCATAATCCATTAATGAAATATTCAGCGTATTATTCAGGAAAATTCTTGCATCTCTCTTTATTGGCTTGCCAATGAGTATGTGTGTGCAAATTATCTTATGTTTCTCTATATATGTTTTGCTCTATAGGGTCTGTTCTAATTCCCAAATGGGTACATCGTCCCTTTGCCATAATGAGGGTGTGGATGATGTGAATGAGACAATAGATTTGGATCATGATGTTAAAAGATTAGAAAAGGTTCCGAATGTACCTCGAGACATCCTAGAAGCTCTAAATAGAGAGAGTGAAGGGTCCAAGCCTAATCTAGAAGAGATAGAGGTGATAAACCTAGCCGAAGAAGGAGAGAAGGAAAAACTTGTTAAGATCAAGGTAAACTTTCCCAAGGACATGAAATATGAGCTAATAGCTCTGTTGCAGGAATTCAAGGAAATATTTGCTTGATCTTATCAAACTATTCTAGGATTGGATAGAGAGATTGTTGTCCACAGGATTTCGGTTAAACCCAAATGCCCCTACTGCAGCAGGCTCTCCGAAGGATGAAATCTGAGACTATCTTGAAAATCAAAGAAGTAGAAAAGAAGTTGAACGCCAGTTTTGTTACAACCATAGCCTACTCTAATTGGGTTGCAACATTGTTCCTGTGTCAAAGAAGGATGGGAATGTATGCATATAGGTTGATTATAGAGATTTGAATTGAGCCAACCCAAAGGATAATTTTCCCTTGCACATATCGATACCTTGATTGATAACACCGTGACCAACATGTTCTTCTCCTTTATGGATAGGTTCTCATGTTATAATTAGAACATAATAGCAGAAGAGGACAAAGCCAAGACAACATTGTCCACCCATTGGAGAACTTATGCCTACGACGTCATGCCATTAAGTCTGAAGAATGCTTATGCGACTTGCTAGTGAGCCATGGTAACCTTGTTCCATGATATGATGCATAAGGAGATCGAAGTTTATGTGGACAATATGATTACCAAGTCACGCACTCCTAGAGATCATTTGATAGATTTGAGAAAGCTATTCAAGCGCCTTGGCAAGTATAGGTTGAGGCTTAACCCTAACAAGTGTGTCTTCAGAGCTAGTTCAGGGAAATTGCTCAACTTCATAGTTAGCCAAAGAGGAATTGAAGTGGACCTAGCAAAAGTCTAGGCCATTAGGGACATGCCTGTGAAGCTTCTTGGCATAAATTATATAGCAGGCTTCTTAGCGCAATTGACTGCCACGTGTGATTCCTTATTCAAGCTCTTGAAGAAGGATACAAAAATAGAATTGATAGATGAGTATCAAGTGGCCTTTAATAGGATAAAGCGGTATTTGTTGAACCCTCCTATTCTGGTTCCCCCAATGATAGGACATCCGTTGATTTTCTACCTAATAGTGCAAGAGACATCCATGGGTTGCATGTTAGGCCAGCTAAATGAATTTGATCAAAAAGAGAAGGCGATTTACTACTTAAGTAAGAAGTTCACCTGTTGTGAGATTAATTACATCGCCATTGAAAATACATGTTACGTGCTAGCATGTGCCTTGCATAAGTTACGACAGTACATGCTTTACTTCACCATGTGATTGACCCCATCATGCATATCTTTGAAAAGCCTGCTTCCACAGGGAAGATCTCCCATTGGCAGATGTTGCTATCCAAGTTTGGTATTGTGTCTGTGGTACGAAAGGCTGTCAAGGGCCAAGCCATAGCCCTAGTGGATCAGCCAATGAATGATCCAAATTTCATAGAGTCCCTCTTCCCGAATAAGGATGTTTTGGCAATAGAACTAGAACCAAGTAATGTAGAACTATGGCGTTGGAAGCTTTATTCTGATGAAGCTGCCAATAGCACTAGAAATGGAGTGAGAGCAGTTCTAGTATCCCCAAAGGGCCAGCAAATCCCTGTTTCAGTCAAGCTAAATTCCGATTGCACGAATAATGTCACAAAGTATGAGGCATGCATAATGGGCTTATAAGTCACCTTGGAGTACTGTGCATATGATCTAAACGTCTTTCAATTCCCTATTGATTATCTCCCAAATAGATGGAAAGTGGCAAGCCCAAGACACCAAGTTGATTCCATATCAAAAATGCGTCTACTGCTTAATCCCAAAGTTCTGAAACATTACCTTTGCTTATTTGCCCTGAGCACACAATCAGTTTGCAACTATGCGCATAGAGGTCCACAGCGTGCAGGCCTATTGCATGAATATCGAAGAATGCATGAATGCCAAAATTGAAATTGATGGGAAACCATGGTACCATGATATCGAGGCTTATATCAAAGATGGTGAATACCTATTTTAAGCCACAGACAGTGAGAAGAAATTCATCAGGTGCATGTCGTGCTAGGTTTTCTTAAGAGGAACCCCGACATAACTTTACTTCAATTTATAAATGCCTTCAAGGCTAACCATTTGATCGAAGAGATGCATGAGGGCCTTGGAACAGTGGACTCCTATTAACCTAAAAGATTATGAAAGCCGGCTACTATTGGCTTACCATGGAAAGTGACTGCATCAAGCATGTGAGAACATGTCATTGTTGTCAAGTCTATCAGAATAGGAAGAATGTTCCCCTCCAACCCCTGCACTCTCTCATAGCGCCATGGCCTTTTTTAGCCTAGGGAATGGATGTCATCAAACCTGTGATTTCAAAAACCTCAAATGGGTGTGAGTATATCTTAGTGGCCATCAACTACTTCACCAAATGGGTGGAGGCTAACTCCTACAAAAGCGTCAACCAAGATGTAGTAGCCCGATTTTTTAAGAACATCATTTACCTCTATGGCATGCCAAGAGAGCTCTTTACAAATAATGGGAATAATCTGAATGGGAAAATGATCGAGTAAATTTGCCAACAATTCAAGATTAAACAAAAAAATTCAGTTCCTTACTGTCCTTAGATGAATGGTGCAGTGGCAGTAGCCAACAAAAACATAAAGAAAATCTTAGGGAAGATGGTAGACTCCTATAAGGATTGGCACAAGTTCGTACCATTTGCCAGGTGCGCATATTGCACTTCTACTCATACTTCCACTAGTGCAACCTTGTATTCTTTAGTCTATGGCATGGAAGCCATCCTCCTCACAAAGGTAGAGATCCCGTTATTGGAAAAATACATGTTTGTATCTCATAAAAAACATACGCCACAGAAAAAATAACAGATCTACTTCATTCGCAATTGATAACATGTACTATGTAAATTTCAGAATATAAGAACAAGAGAGTGTACCTTGGTGCAGTGAAATTCAAAACCAAAGACTAGAAGTACTTGGGAACACTTTTAATCTTCACTCCAATTCCACTTGTGCCCAAGAAGTGTGGTCTCTCAATTAGTTTATATGTGTGTGTTCAAGGGAGAATAAGAGAGTGTCCTACACTCACATACAAACCATTTCATTCTTTCTTTTAAAATTTTATATGTTTCTCTCCTTATAACTAAAAATCTAATTGGGCTAGCCTTTTGGGCCATTTCAATTGGGCTCTAGTATGTGGTATAGAGTAAGACCAAAAGGGAACAAATAAGACTCTAGTTCCAATGGGCCTTGGAATTTTCTGTCAACTCTTGATATGTCCAAAGTTACCATTAATTATATTTAATACCACTATATAAATATAATTTTACTCTAGGCCTTATTAGTAAATTATATCCCAAGACTTTATTTTACATGAAACCCTTTCATAAAATATTTGTAGTAATACAAAGTCATCAATGTAGACTGCCACTTTGAAGATTACTATATCATATATTTTATGAAATCCAATTTCATAAATATATACTTTAGAGCATCCGCATCAATAGATGTAAAGATGTGTATAATACAAAAAGTGTCCAAATTTACATAATTTCCTCAAAAACTGCCTCCATCAGTTAGTGTAAAGATGTTCATATTTACACACTTGCTATAGTAACTGTGTAAATATACACGATTACTGTAGCTGTGTATAACAATATTTCATTATTTTTTTCTCTCTCACCATTCATATTCTATATCTTTCACTATTCACCAACCCAACAAAAGAAACACAGATTCACAGAACAAACACAGCATCCCAATGGACATAGTAATGCAGCAAAAGAAGAATAAAATAAGAGGAGGAGAAACACCCAACCACCAACCCACCCAATCACCACCACTGCAACCCATTTTAACAGTTCACAATCCACCACAAAATTGACCCAAAATATACAGAAAATCAAACCAAACCAACTCTGGGCTAGTCACATTTTAAAAGACAAATCAGTTAGTTAAATCCACTTGGGTTTGTGATCAAGATCAAGGAAGGAAATGATGGACCCTCTCGGGTTTCTCTATGTTTGCAACGTGCATGGCCCTCTATGATTTGTTCAAAGATTCTATGGCACACACCAACAGAAGGTGTACCCCAAAGGGAATAGGAAAGATTCACCTAGAACATGATATATGTTAGGACATATGTGGTTCACATGTTAAGAACATATGTCATGATTTTATGTAATTGGCTAATCCTTTGATAAAACACACTTTACTTGTAATTGGGTAGATCTAGGATGTGTCTAATACTTCAAGCAACATATTGTTCAAGTCTAGTACTGAAGCCATGAAGATTGGACCAAGAAACAAGTGAAGAAAAGGTGTTCATTAAAGCTGGATAGATAGCTCGACACCTGCTCGACACCTCTCGACAGTTGGCTATCTATCGAGCTTTTAAGGTGTTTCTTATTGCAATCTCGACACCTTCTTGACAGCTGGTGGATCGATTGAGAAAGCTCCTATCCCCTTGATAGCTTCTCGACACCTCCTCGACATGTAGCTATCTATCAAGGTTTAATGAGGCTCGACAGATACTATTTATTAACGTATCTATCGAGGTTATGGAAATTAGAATTTTCAGATTTGATTTTTAGGCCAGGCTTTTGTATTTGTGTAAAGTTTCTTTTCTCACAATCCTAGACCTATATAAGGCTTATTTTAGAGGCCATCACATAAAAGAATACAAGGAGAACATATGCAAAAGGTGACCTATGCCTTATTCTCTCTAAAAGAAGTTACTGCATCTTTGCGCCTTAGGGTTTTTGTAACCAAGTGCTTCTTGATCTTCATTGTTGATGAAGTGAAGAACTTTGTAGCCAACATCTTCTTTTAGTTGGTGATTGAAGTCGCATACTAGAATCCGTGCAATTGGTTAGTCACGTACTGGGATTCATACATCATCAAAGGGTGGCGTTCATATATTGAGAGTTCAGAGGTTCTGAAGCGGTAGAAAATTTCTGCTGTGAGTTCATCTACGGGGATTGTAGAGTCTAGGGACAAAGGTTTTGTACTAGATCTGAAACTTCTCTTTACTATAGTGGATTGCTTTTTGAGAAGGTTTCCCCCCAGGTTTTTTTACTATGAAACTAGTTTGTTTCATTGGTTTTCCTGGGTCATCATATCTTGTCTTATTTATTTTTCCGCTGCATGATTTTGACATGATATTGATGTTTGTTTGTTTGTTTTAACAAGTTTTATTCATAATAAATCTAATTAAAAACTTGGGTTTAAAACTTGTTAATTCTATCAACTAGGGTCTAAATTTCCCAACAATATATCCTTGGGAACTTGTGATATTGATATGCATAGACTTACATTTACCATTTTATTAGCATGATCTTGCATTTTCAAAGCATTGTGCACATATTCATTGAACATGCCTGTTTTATGCCTTTATAATCCTTTCATGCATTCATCATTATGCTTCCAAACACAAATCTTGTAAACATAAATATCTCCTGATAATCAATTTATGCATAAACATCTCCGTTTCCACCTTTTTTCTGTTTTTAAGCATGCCTTACAAATTAGACTATATTTAAAAAACCTGAAAGTGGAAGGCCGTATGTAATCGCCTAGCAATTTACGATGGACCTTTCCATGCATGGTGGAATACTAACTACATAGCTCATGTGCAGAAATGAAAAGAAACAGAAAAGACTCCAACAAGTTAAACATGGCCCAAACGATCTGACACCGCCTATATAGAAACCCAAAGCAGTGAGAAGAATCATCATCCAAGGAATGGGTACAAAGCAACCTTGCAATATGAAAGTCCAAATCTTTGGCAATCTTGCTAAGCCTTCTATATCCATGTCCAAGTTGAACCAACTCCTTCTCCAGACTGGGACTCAAGGTCGAACCCTACCTCTCTGTATCAAGCAGGACCTGCAATATTCTAATCTTAGTAGTAGCAACCCTCAATGCCTCCTCCTTCTTGACTACCTGAGTTTAGAGATGACGAAATGCCAATTGTGGCTCACTGGGCTCATCAGCTAACCCATACTCAAGACTCAAAGTAGAGTGAATGTAGGATGTAGCCTGCACTATCCCCATGGCTAAATCATCAGCCCTGCTACTCACTGCGACACGACTAGCCTCCATCATTGCCTTTTCCTCATCTCTCATCTAGCCCAAGACAATGAATCTCTGAGTAAGATTTGTCAGCTCACTTTCCAAACTCGAAACCCGATATCTCAGTTGAGTGCACTCAACCTCTGTGGCTTAAAGGTCTAACCCCTCTATGTGAAGTACGGTAAGCTTAGCCTCGTATGTCCTCCCCATCTCATTGAAGCCCTCCACAATGGCATCAAAGGCCTCCTTGCAACAATCCCTGTCTCTGATGGACAGCTTTGGAGTAAAAATTCCCTTGGTTTCCACACTAACAGTGGTACACGGGCGATTCAGCAGCAAATTGCTCCATTTGGGGATTTTTTCCACAAATCGAGACTACACAAAACCTACACTAGGTTATTTTATTTTTGCATGTCTCGTCTGTCAACTTGAAGCATCTTGAATCTTATTATTGAAACCTAGTTCAGGGGTCAGTTCAACCCTATCGTTAATGTTAGGGTTTATGCCCTAAAATCCAATTTATTGGCATGTTGTAAATAATTAAATTGTTTAATTATATGAGACTATTTATAAATGAACTAATGGGACATTATCATAGTCCTTGAGGTGCATTGTATGTGATTTAGTCACAAAAGATGTAAATCACAAGTTCTTTGTAAACACAAAATGTAGTTCGTAGTCGATGATTAAATTAGGCGTTTTATTTGCGAAGACTATAACACATCAACTAAGATGGTTTGTCTTGATCATGGAAGTGGAGACTTCTAGTTGATGTGCTGGCATATCTTAAGTGTTAAGATATATTGAACTGGACCGCTATGAGATTAATTATTTAATCAACAACTGTTACATGAATATTTAATCTCACGACTTCTAATTTCATAGACTCTCAATCTTGAGAGGATAGTGAACTCGATCATGAAATCTAGGTTACTTTGATATATCAGGAGTGAGATCTAATATTCACAGTCAAAACCTTAGTATGTTGGGTAACCACACGTAGTGTTGAGGGAACATATATTCTCAAGATGGAATCCATAATCACTTTTTGTAGAGACAAGAAATATCCCCTTGAGATGAGTTTAATGGGAACTGGTTATTTAGGGCACCCACTTTAGTAAGGAGTTACAAAAGTTTATATTTATTGAAATCAGATTTCAATAAATATGAATAACTAAAAGATTAAATCGAGTACTAAAGGATAAAAGAGTTTTTTACAAAGTGACAGTTCATTATGACTTTGTTCATTATGGATATTTCATGGCGGGGTCAAATGATATCATTAGAGTCTTGGGATATAATTTCTTAATAAGGCCTAGATTGAAATTATATTTATGTAGTGGTATTAAATATAATTAATGGTAACTTTGGACTTGTCAATAGTTGATAGATAAGCCAAAGGCCCGTTGGAGGTAGAGTCTTATTTGTTCCCTTTGGTCCCATCTCAAGCCACAAACTAAAGCCCAATTGGGCAGGCCCAAATGGCTAACCTAATTAGATAATCAGTTATATATAAGGAGAGAAATATACAGAATTTTTAAAAGTATGGAAATGGTATGTATGTGAGTGTAAGCCACTCTTTTATTCTCCTTTAAACACATACGTGTGAATTGATTGAGAGACCACACTTCTTGGGCACCATGTGGAATTGGGATGTTGATTAGAGGTATTCTCAAGTCTTGTTTTTGAAGTTCACTACATCAAGGTATGCTTTCTATTCTTTGTTCTAGAATTCAAGGTTACATGTTATCTCTCATGAATGAAGTAGATCTGCGATTGCTTCCGCTATGTGTTTTGTATGAGATGCAAAACTAGATTTTCCAACAATTGGTATCAAAGCGGTCTTCAATATCATGCTTGTATAACATGTGATTGAGTTTTAGAATTAAAGACAAACCATTTTCTTGGTGTTTTTATTTTCTGCAGTAAAGTTTTTGCATAATTGTGTCTTTGAATCCATATGCTATGTTTTATATATGAGATATTTATGTTGGATTCAGTTTTTTGAAGTGGACCATGGTATTTCTTTTAGTTACAGTGCCGACTTCGCTAGTTTTTGTATTAGTAAGGATGTTCATAAAGGATTGATGGTCTGACTTCATTAGGATGAGATTGTATCCTTGATATGATAGCATATATTAATATATGCATGACGTGACTTTGAGAAAGTTAACTATGTATACATTCAAGGATTCTCTTTTCAATAATGATATAGATTACTGATATTGATCAAATAGTATTTTAGTGCTAGAATTAAAGTTTTTTGGTTATTGGTTAAAATCCTTTAATGAAATTTATTCCTAATGAGATTAGGATTATGTTTTCAAAGTTTCTAGAATTATTATGGTTCTTGATCTTGATCTTGAAAACCTAAATGTTTGATCTGTAAATCTTCATTCATAAAATCAAAAGGTGTTTTTAATGGAAAATAGCAAAAACTATCAAAAATGGTTGCTAGAAAATTTTGAAAAAAAATTCAGTTTTGCAAGTTTCGATTGATCGAGAATTCCTTTCGATCGATCAAATTTACTTTTTGATTGATCACAGAGAAATCGAGAATAGATCGATTCACGCAGGAACTCTATGATGAAATTCTTCATTATCTTGATTGATCGAGAATTCCTTTCGACCGATCGAATGTTATTTTTGATTGATCGAATAAGAATTGAGAATTGATCAAACGAAGTAGTGGTTTTGTGATGAATTTCTTCATTTTTTCGATCGATTGAGAAATAGGTTCGACCGATCGAAGGCACTAAATTTTGAATTTTCACTTGCTTTTTGACTAAGTGTTAAAACTTTGATAAATGGCAAGGTTGTGTGTGATGAGATTACACATGGTTCTATATAAAGTGATTAATTTTATAGTCCTTAAAATTTAAGGACATTTATTAATCATTATCTAACTAAAAGACCTAATGAGATCAAAGATGTCAGTTAAATAGAACTCTTAATCCTAAATTGTTTAGGACCTCTCTTTTAAGAAACATTCTAATGAGATTGGAATTGTTGTATGATTAAAAGTCCTTAATTTATTTTAATTAAAGGTTTTTAATGAGATTAAAATTCTAATTAAAGTTATATAGTTTCTAATGAGATTAGAATTCTTAATCAAATAAGTTAAGGATAGAGTTCTATATAACTAATTTTTAATTCATTAGTGTTTAGAGAATCCTAAATAGTATAAGACTTCCATTTTAGTCAGTGATTCTAATGAGATTAAAGTCTTTAATAAGTGCAAGGTTATTAGTTGTGATGGGATCACAATTATTTAAAGAAAAACCCAAATAAAGAGTGGTAGTGCTGAAATTGATAGAAATAAGCATGTACACAGCGAAAAATTAACGGATCTACTTCATTCTCAATCTATAACATGAAGTATGTAAATTTCAGAATTCGAGTATAAGAGAGCGTACCTTGAAGCAGTGAATTTCGAAAACAAAGATCGAAGCACTTGAGAATACTTTTAATCTTCACTCTAATTCCACTAATGCCCAAGAAGTGTGGACTCTTAATCAGTTACAAAAGGAGAATTTAAAGAGTGACTCACACTCACATACACACCATTACAATGATGTTTTTCTCTCCTTAAAAATTCTGTACGTTTTTCCTTTTGTATCTAACCAATTATCTAATTGGGCTGGCCTTTTGGGCCCTTCCAATTAGGTTTAAGTATGTGGCTTGGAGTGGGACCAAAAGGGACCAATTAGACACTAGCTCCAATGGGCATTGAGCTTTTCTGTCAACTCTTGACAAGTCCATTGCCACTTTGTAGATTACTACATCTTAATCCTTGAGTACCCAGTTTAACCCTTTTTAAGTTATTCATCATATATTTATGAAATCCAATTTCATAAATATATACTTTAGTAATTTCTTACCAAAGTGGTTAGGCCTAACTCTCTAAATAACAAACCCATTAAACTTATCTCAAGGAAATATTTTATATCTCCGTTAAGAGACTATGAATTCCATCTTGAGAATATATGTTCCATCAACACTAAATATGACTGTCCAACATACTGAGATTTTGACCGTTACTTTAGATCTCACTCTTGATATATTAAAGCAACCTACACTTCATGATCAAGTCCATTATTCTCTCAAGATTAAAAGTTCATGCAAATATAAGTCGTGAGATTCATTATTCATTTGACAGTCCTTAAGAGAATAATAAATCTCACAGCGGTCTAGTTCAATATGTCTTAACTCTTAAAACATATCAACACATCAACTAAAAGTCTCTACTTCCATGATCAAGACAAATCATCATAGTTGATATGTTATAGTTTTCACAGATGAAATGCCCAATTTCATCACCAACTACGAACTATAGTTCTGAGTTTGCAAAGAACTTGTGACTTATATCTTCTGTGACTAAATCACATAAATCACATACTATGCATCTCATGGACTATGTGATAATGTCTGAATATTCATGTTACAATTATTGCAGATAATAATAATAAAACTTTATTTAACACAATATTAAGTCATACATAATGTCATACACAATGTCACACTTAATATCATACATTGCATCATACAATAGGATTTAAGGGCACTAATCTTAACAGAAATAACCCTTTTTGTTAAGTCTATTGTAATGTGAATAGATACCTTATCTTGGCCTCGAGCCTTGTATTCCATGTAGAGGGTATTTACTTCACTGATTACATGATTAAACTTCATTGTGATTACGCGAATGTTTGTTATGCTATTGCGACGTGACTTAATCTAGTCACATAGAATTTAAACAATTAAACACATTTGATGTGTAGGTTTAAAATTGTGATAAAATCACAATGATTTTAAGACAATCCACTTGTTTTAAAATTTCTAGTGGGAGAGAGATACAAGGGTTGGATCTTACGACCTCCATTATCGGTTCATAGTAGTGTGGTAAGTACTTCGTCTTGGCGTATATGCCTCGCAATCCCAATGGAGGGTGTTTTGTTTCATGGTAATACAAGTTTAAACACTATAAGGGAGATGAAATGTGGCTACACATGATTCCAGATAATGGTGTACACTAGACTAAGTGTAATGTTAATCTCCCAAAGGAGCTACATCATTATTACTTAGAGGCTAAAGGTAAAGCAGCAAATTATTTTTGTTTGGTAAGAGTAACCATGATGGCATTAATAATGAGAATAGTTCTCACTTGATCATAGTGGTTGGTATTCACTCTATGCTGAGGAATATTAATTGCGGGATTAGGTTGTCATTACACCATAGTATGGTTTTCAGGTTTCATACTATATGGTTATGGATACAAAATAATAATGTCCTTGTATTTATGTTCATAGTCTCAAAATAAATTGTCTTAAATTTTTGTTCTCTAACTGCTATTTTAATTGAATCACATTAACTAAGAAATAACTTTGGACATGGTGCTTAAAGGAGCTGAAGTACATGAATATGTTTCGATTCAGCATTGTCATAATTTCCTATACATGATGCATTTATGGAAGATAGCTTATGATGTGTCATAGTCTCCATTAAGATGCTAAAATGTTACATTGGCTTCTATCTCAATTATGCTACAGCATGAGATGCAAGAGTTAGTACTAGGCTTAGACTTAATATTAAGTCTAAATGAGATGTTTAGTGTGAATCATATTGAGTGCTAAGAAAGGCTTAAGGAGTTCCAATTCTATATCATTTTATGAAAATGTTTTATTTTTAAATGAATTGGGATTCTTTGATGTAGAGATTAAATGTTAATCTCATATGGATATAATCCACACGTCCTTGTTAGAATCATTTGATCAATTCAATTTGTTTTGAAAATAAATTTTTTTTTTTATCTGAGTTGATAAGTGAGTTCTACGCAACGGAAGACATCCTAAAATCTAGGGCTTCTTTTTGTAAAGGAATAAAGTTCCACTAACTTCTTTAAGTCAATGCATACATAAAGGAGGAATATGGCTCTTTTAAAGGTAGATTTTTCTAGAAGAAAAATGTCAGAATTTGTTGTAGGACAACTATAAAATACATTTAGAAATGAGATGGTTGTATTAGATACATCACGAGAAATTATTTTGTAGATAACTATTACACCGACACAATATTGTAGTGGGAGGATTATCAATTACCAAATAAATTCATACTTTTGGGATAAACTTTTGAAGTCATTCCACAAGTATATGAATTTGATCCTCGGTCCTACATAAAGGCAATAGATGTTATGAATATGGATTACTGGATCAAGGTTATGTGAATAGAATTAGATTCTATTTAAAGTCTAGAACTTGTAGAGGCGCCTAGTGGCATTAAGCCTATTGTTTTCAACTAGGTCTACAAGTAAATGAGATTGATAGATTTGAAGGTGTAAACCTTTAAAGTCAAGACTAGTGGGGAAGTGATTTATTCAAAAAGAAATGGTTCGACTATGAAAATATTTTTTCATGAATAGTCAAGTTTGACTCTATGTAGATTCTCTTATCCATTATATTTCATTTGGATGAAATATGGCAATGGATATCAAGAAAGCTTCTTTCAATAGCAATCTTGAGTAAGACATCTATATAATATAACTAGACTTGTTCATAGCAAAGAACCAGTTGTATTTAGTATGCAAGCATCTGAATAAAAAAAAAAAAATATCATCTTTGATCAAGCAATCAAGTTTTCTGATTTTGATCAAGTATTAAAAGGTCTTAAGTGTGTAAAAGCTATATAGAATAATAAATCTCTTAATGTATGTTGATGACATTCTAATCATTTAGAATGATGTAGAGTTATTGTTATCAATGGAGTTTTTTGTTGTGTAGTCCAATTGCTATAAAGTACTTGGGAAAGACTGGTCATATCCTAAGAATTAAACCTTGTTAAAATTTAGAAATTAGAATGTTGGGTCTATCTCAAATTGCTTAAATAGATTAGATTCTAGCCAAGTATAACATATAATACTTCAAGAAATGATTCTTTCCTTTTAAGTTTGAAGTTCCTTTATAAAGGACTATAGTCCTAAGACATATAAAAGGAAGAGCATATAAAGATAGTTCCTTATACCATATCAATAGGAAGTCTTTATGCTATGCTATATACTAGGTTAAGTATCTATTTTGCGGTGGGCATGGTAAGCAAATATCAACTGAATCAAAGATCACTTAATTAAGTGGGAGTAAAGCATATACTCAAATATCTTAGGAAAATGAGGGATTATATGCTTGTTCACCAAAGTGATTTGATGGTTACTGGTTGTACAAATACTGACTTGTAGTTTGATTGTGATTCATGAAGTTTGACTTCAAGATATGTGTTCATCCTAGGTGGTGAAGATACACATTAAGCGTAAGTATTATCTCATTAGAGAGATATGAGTACGTGAGATGTAGTAGTAGAAAAGATAATTTATGCAATAAATCTGGCTGAAACTTGTTTCCAAACCTTGCCTCAGAGTGACTATGAATTACTCTAAAGGGAAATCAGTGTCAGATATATGGTAAATTGTCTTTGAGGACAAGTGGGAGATTGTTGGCCATAACACTGTAATCATTAAATAAAATAACAATGACTTTAATTGGCCAAAATACACTAAATAGGTAGAAACAATATATTATATCAATAAACAATTTTTCCACTTATAAAGGCCAATAACAATAAAACAATAGTTTGATTTGGAAATATTAAACATTAGCAAGACAAAGACATAAAATGATAAACACTCTGTGGTTGATTCTCATAGGGAACAATAATACTAACCTCAAAGAGGCAACGCTGGCTCCAAAGAGCAAACAATAACACTGCACCACACCACAATAACACTACATCGGCCAAAGACCAACACTTAACCTTGTGTTGGCAAAAGTTGCAGACTGTCTAGTGTTGGGATTAGTGCCCTTAAATCCTATTGTATAATGCTATGTATGATATTAAGTATGACATTATGTATGTCATGATGTATGACTTAATATTGTAATTAATAAAGTTGTTTTATTATTACCTAAAATAATGGTAACATGAATATTCGGACATTATCATTTAGTCCATGAGATGCATAGTATGTGATTTATGTGATTTAGTCACAGAAGATATAGGTCACAAGTTCTTTGTAAACTCAGAATTTTAGTTCATAGTCGGTGATGAAATTGGACATTTCATCTGCGAATACTATAACATATCAACTAAGATGATTTGTCTTGATCATGGAAGTGGAGACTTCTAGTTGATGTGTTAATATGTTTTAAGAGTTAAGACATATTGAACTGGACCGCTGTGAGATTTATTATTCTCCTAACGACTGTCAATTGAAAAATAAATCTCACGACTTATATTTGCATGAACTCTTAATCCTGAGAGAATAATGGACCTAATCATGAAGTGTAGGTTGCTTTGATATATCAGGAGTGAGATCTAAAGTAACGGTCAAAACCTCAGTATGTTGGGCAGCCACATTTCTTGTTGATGGAACATATATTCTCAAGATGGAATTCATAGTCTCTTAACAGAGATTTAAAATATTCCCTTGAGATAAGTTTAATGGGTTTAGCTATTCAGAGAGTTAGGCTTAACCACTTTGGTAAGAAATTACTAAAGTATATATTTATGAAATTGGATTTCATAAATATATAATGAATAACTTAAAAGGATTAAACCGGGTACTCAATGATTAAGATGTAGAAATCTTCAAAGTGACAGTCTATATTTATGACTTTGAATTACTACAAATATTTTATGAAGGGGTTGCATGTATAATAAAGTTTTTGGATATAATTTATTAATAAGGCCTAGAGTGCAATTATATTTATATAGTGGTATTAAATATAATTAATGGTAACTTTGGACTTGTGAAGAGTTGACAGAAAAGCCCAAGGCCCATTGGAGCTAGTGTCTTATTGGTCCTTTTGGTCCCACTCCAAGCCAGACATTAAAACCCAATTGGAAAGGCCTAATAGGCCGGCCCAATTAGATAATCAATTATATATAAAGGGAGAGACATACAGAATTTTTATTAGAGAAAAAGTGAAACACTATTGTGAAGTCGTGTGTATGTGCGAGTGAAACCACTCAATTATTCTCCCTTGGAAATTGATTGAGAGATCACACTTCTTGGGCGTAAAGTGGAATTGAAGTGAAGATTAAAAGTGTTCCCAAGTACTTATAATCTTTTGTTTTGAATTTCACTGCATCAAGATACGCTATTTTGTTCTTAAATTCTAAAATTTACATAATACGAGTTATCAATCATGAATGAAATAGATCTACATTTGTTGCTTCCGCTATGTGTTTTGTATGAGATACAAAACCAGATTTACCAACAATTGGTATCAGAGCCAGGTTTTCATATCATGATTGTATAGCATGTGATTGAATTTTAGAATCAAAGAATATCATTTTCTTTGTGTTATGAGATTCTTGAATCTGCCGTGATTGTTCTATATAATCACGTTTATAGGATTTTTGATTTCATAATTTATTTTTGGAGATTGACTTTGCATTGATGTGAAGTGAATTCCTTTTAAAATGGAATTCCATCTTCAAAAGCATTTATGTTGGCCCACGGTTGTTTTTTGTTGTCTTAAAGGATTCATTTGAATCCTTGCTATATAACAATGATTGAAGACCATTCGGTTATATAGATTGAAGTTTCTATAGACTTCTAGA
>NW_027069652.1:802127-825700 GCF_002906115.3 Quercus suber | reverse complement strand
TTTTTTTTTTTTTTTTTTTTTTTTTTTCGTTTGTTGGGTGCCTCTCTTTTTATTAGAGAGCTTGGTTTACATGATGCAGGGATGGACCTTAGGTAGGCTTTTGCTATTTTTTTGGGCCTACATTGTGTGCCCAATTTTCACACACAATGTGCTAGCATTTACTAAGCTGAGCTTATGGCTTTTGTGCTGGCTTGTATAGTGGGTTTTGGGCTGATTTTGTGGGTCTCAGCCCATCTTAGTTTGATGTACCAAATTTGCCTCTAACAATATTCTTGAATCAAAAACTTAAGCAAAATAGGTTGCAACACCCTAATTTTTATGAATTCTCACTTCCTCACACGTTTTCGGCCGAAACAATAGACCATAGGTAATTTCGTTTTGCAAATCCTCACGTTGCTACTTTCACAAAGTCAAACGGCTTTTTCATTTGATCTAGCTTTCTCTTTCTCACACCCCAAAATAATTTAGACTTTGTAAGAGACATATTTGTCAAAATCTAGAATCTTACTAAATTAAGCTTGTTGAATATTAGCTTTGATACCATGTTAAATGGACAATATTATCAAACGCAATGTGATGTGTTATACCATGTTGTGTATGCTAGAGTGTATGCGGAAGAGGAAAGTATAGAATAGGAACACTGAGAACACGAGGGTTGGTTCAGCCTTGACGGCCTACATCCACGGAGGAATCCCTTAAAGGCTACATCTTTATTGTATAGGAGTGTAGTACAATAACCTGTGTTACAATGAACCCTAACATGAGTATATATAGGCGACTAAACTCGAGACTACTAGTACAAGCAGGAATGGGCTTGGGCCTATTACATTGGGCTAATATGTCTAATATATATATCTCTAACACCCTCCCTCAAACTCAAGGCGAAAGCTTGATGAAGGCTTGAGGTTGGATAAGCATGAGAAGATCACTTGAAGATGCCTTGAAAAATGCCTTTGAAAAAACCGCAATGAAGAATGTGCCAATTGACCAATTTTGGAGCTTCAAATGAAGAAACGAAGTCCAAAATCGGAATCTACGTGAAAAACTGAGCAAGATAGGCTTTTTCGGAAATTTTGACTTTTGGTCAAAGGTCAACACAAAAAGTCAAAGTCAAAGAAAGTCAAAGTCAACGGTCAGAGCTCATTGGTCAGATCCGGGTGGTCCGGGTCGGGTCGGTCCGGGTCAACAGTCAGCAAGGTGACGTGGGCTGACGAGGCAACACTGCTGACATGGCGAGCTGCGTGGCTGATGACGTAGTTAGGGCTGACATGGATCAAGCTGATGTGGCATTTGCTGACGTCATGATGACATCATCACAGTAATCGGCGCATGACTGGCGCGTACGAATTTCACCGGCGCGTGGCGTAGATCCAGACGTATGACGGCACGTGTAGGCGCGTGTAACCGAGATAACGGCCGTACTTCTCGGGTTTTGCAAATCGGCAGGCCACGAGTCCGACAGACCGGCGCGTGTGGTCTCAATCCTATCCGAGATTCGAGATTTGTGGCAGCGCGTGGGTGATTTTTCGGAGCCAGATGAAGCGCGTGGTGGCGCGTGGCTGGTTTTCTGGTGACAGGAGTTCTGGATTTTCCTCACGGGAGGCCGAGGAGCACGTATGTGGGGTTGATTTCTTCAGGCAAAGTCTTGATTTGCAAAGATCTGATAAGGAGAGGCACAAATTGCTTGGGCTTGAGGATCTAGACACAGCAGTGAGTCATGGCGGCTGCATGATGCCGAGGGGTCTGGATTTGAAGCTAAGCGGGGGCATTGTGAATCTGTGCTATGCATGTATGAATCTTCTTTGCTGTGTAGAGATGTTTGCTCTGATGCCAAGAACGAAGTTTGGCTCTGATACCATGTTGAATGGACAATATTATCAAACGCAATGTGATGCGTTATACCATGTTGTGTATGCTAGAGTGGATGCGGAAGAGGAAAGTATAGAATTGGAACACTGAGAACACGAGAGTTGCGTGGTTCAGCCTTGACGGCCTACATCCACGGAGGAATCCCTTAAGGGCTACATCTTTATTGTATAGGAGTGTAGTACAATAACCTGTGTTATAATGAACCCTAATATGAGTATATATAGGCGACTAAACCCTAGACTATTAGTACAAGCAGGAATGGGCTTGGGCCTATTACATTGGGCTAATATGTCTAATATATATATCTCTAACAAAGCTATTATATTTTTTCCATGTATTTGTCTCCAAGATCAATTTCCTTTTGTCGTCAGTTGCACTTCTCATTTATATTTGTGACAACACCATGTTTCAAAAATTCAATTTTCTTTTTTGTTGTTGTTGTTGTTAGTTGTTGAAATTCAACCCATTTCATAGCCACAAAATTTCCCTTATAACTTAGACTTTTCTTCTAAAGTAGCAAGTGGGAATGAAAGAAATTTTAATTTTTCATAAATTTACAAGACGATCTACAAGTTATAAATGTCGTAGTAAATTGATTTGGTACTAGGCATGATATTTATTACTTGTAGCTGTAGGTTCTTGAATATTTGTCCTCAATTGATTTAAATGATGAATTTGTATTTATCTTTAAAATAAAATGAAAATATATTATGCCACAGAGTTTTATCATTATGTAAGATATATAAAGACATTTTCAATAGACGAATAATATTATAACAATAGAAAGTAGGGAAAGGATCTGGAATACCCCAACCAAATTAAAATAAATAAGAAGAATTTGGTAAAACTTTAAGTCCGGTTCTTTAATGCAATACATTAAGAGGGTATTTGGTTCACCGTAATGTTACATTACACCGTAATATTACATTAGTGTAATTTTATATTATTGTAATTTCAATACAAGAATATAATATTACATTATTTAGGAAAATGATGAGATTAAGGTGATGTGATATAATTTATAATTTTAAATTATGGTAATGTTAGAAAAAATAAAGTAAATCAAAAACCTTAATGTTACATTATTGTAATATGTATTACATCAAAAATACATTGCAGTAAACCAAACGCCTCTTAAGTCATTCAATTAAATTCAATTTAACCAATTATATATATTCAAATTGTGTTTCTTTTAAAGTCAATACAAAATATCTATTTGATTTTAATTAGAAACTTAATACTCTATATGTTGCACTTAAAGGAACTCGCAAACATATAATAGTATACTACACTACAATAAAGAAACAATAATAAACACGTACGTGCATGCGTAAAGTATTCGTTGGTGTAATGGACCTAATGGTGTTTCAGTTTTGTGTTTCTCAACCATGACTCTGAATGGTCAGTCAACACCCAAACAAACCCAGACCTCATGTATTTCTAATTATCGTTAGAATTAACTTATGGCTGAGCCTGAAATCACTTATTACGGTCCTATTTTCTTTTTTCAAATTTTTGGTACAAAAAAAGAAAAAGAAAAAGAAAAAAGAAATCATTGTGTAATGTGTACGCAGTCTCGTGAAACCGAAAATTTTAGCCTTTTTTTTTTAATATATATGTTTTTTTCAATTCACAAATAGGTTAGAACATTTCAAAAGCAACAAAACAATTAATGGTCGTCAACCAACCCAACCAACCATTAATCACGTGGCTTGTTTATATTGGATTTCCTGCTGAAAGTATTGTAAGAGAAACCAATGAAAAATGAATGCTTTTACACGATTACATTAGTTGTAGACTTGAAGTAATGTAGTTTTTATTTATTTATTTTTAAGATACAATATAATTTTAATTTATGACATTCACTCGTACTAATATATTAATCGATTTATGAAATAAGTAATGTCAAATTTTAAATATTTTATTTGAGGATAAAATTTTTTTACCAATTAAATTAACTAAAATTCATTGACTATTTTAATTTGGAATTTGGAATGGAACATGAGGGAAGTTAGTATAAGGTTATAGACACGTAGCAAATTATCAGAGCACTGGCCATTTGGAATTTGCAAGTGAAACACGGGGGAAGGCAGTTAAGGTTTGAAGTACGCTTTGTGATTCATTCAGGAAAAAAAAGAAAAAGAAACATACGCGTTGTGATTCTATTTTGGGTTCTTAGATTTGACCACAAATTGTAGTCTCTGGGATGGATAAAAACAAAGACTAGTATAATATAGATGATATTATTGTAAATTTGTAAGGAGAAGACTCATGCAGACAATGAATCAATGATGTCTCGGAGAATAATGCAACCGCGACCCTCCTTGGTTAATGGTTATAGCAACGTATTGTAATTTGTATGGTACTGCCAACCAGTTGTTCAGTTTATTTTATTAATCGTTGGCTGACGTGCAAAATTTGTCTAATAATCTAGCTATTTAAAAAAGTGAAAATTATTATTATTATTTTTTTTAGAAACAAACACACACAAACAAACAAATTAAATTATTACTTTAATTTAAATATGTTTTTATGAAAATAATAATGAGTACCTATCTCAAGAAGGATGTCAACCATCCTCCGTTGATATTGAAAACTATTATTAGATAGTCATTTGTATAATAATAAAAGAGTTATGTTAACGAGTGCCCTTAATAATTCATTTTAAGAAAGTTTTGATACTATTTTTATGGAAAATAAAAAAAGTTGTCAAAATATTAATTACTTTTTTTTCATTTCTCATAAATTTTTTTTTTAAATAGATTATTAACCAGTGCCCTAAGGACATTCGTTAGCATTTTTCATAATAAAAATTCAACTATTATATATTACTATCTCCTATCTTGTTTGAGCCCAACTCATCCAGTCGGGTTATATAAAATAAACACGTTGCCAGCTCTTAGCTGAAAGTCATTCCCATTGTAATAGGTAAAAAAAAGGGTTTTAACCTGAACCAATTAAGACCAAATTTATAGGTGTACGTGCTCATTAGTCATTATTATTATTATTATTATTATAAATTTTCGAGTGGCATTGAGCATGGTAAATTGTTGGATGGCCCAATCCTGTTTCTTATTCATCAGTGTCTTTGTTGTGAATCCAAAGGATCCAATAAAACCAAGTTAATGAACGATTTTCCAAACAAATGTTTGTTCATCCAATATGTTCTTACAAACTGAGTGACACTATGCTGCCGTTTAAAAAATTAAAATAAAAAATAAATGAGTTATTATTACAATATTTTAGAACTTGTTTCTAACTAAATGAATGATTATTATTATTATATAAAATGCATAATTTTGTATATTTGTCCTTACACTACAAAACACACGGGTCTTAGGCCGCATTTGCAAAAACGCTGCTATAAACGGGCTAAAGTCCCCTTTTTAAAAAACGCAGCTTAAAGAAACAACAAAAGCCGTGTTTTAAACATGTGGCCATAGAACATGTCTAAAACTGCTTTTTCTTTTTTTAGCTATAGCTGCATTTTTGAGGATGGAGCTATGGCTGCATTTAAAACACGCGGCTATAGGACTTGAGTATTTCATTTTTATTATTTTTTTAATCTTAACTATGGCCGCTTGTAAAAAACGTGGCTCTAGCTTGCCTAAAGCCACGTTTTTTAGACGCGGCTTTAAATTTAGTTTGAAGCCGCGTGTTTAAAACGTGGCTTTAGTTTGGGATTGGGTTGCATTTTTTAAACGTGGCTTCAGATTTTGCCTATAGCCGTAGGTTAAAAACACGACTTTAGGCTTTGTATAAATACTAAACTAAAAATTTTCAACCCTAGCCTCTCCAATAGCATAGCCTCCATCTCTCAAGCCCTCAACCTCCATATCCGATCTCAACCCTCACCCTTCTCATCAAGCTCTCATCCTTCTAATCAAGCTCTCACCTCCGATTCATCCATCATCCTCACCAATTCATCATCGTTCTCACCTCTGCCACCGAAGCTCACGCTCTATCGCACCGAAGCTCACGCTCCATCGCACCAAAGCTCACGCACCATTGTCGACCCAATCCATCATCCTCCTCACCCATCTTCGAAGCCCAGCTCCGTTCATCCATCATCCTCACCGAAGCTCTCTGTTCAATCAGCCATCGTCGACCCACGCAGGCCATGCCCCATCGCCGATCTTTCTCCACTCCTCTGCGGGTACTTTCTCTCAGCTTTTTCCTTTTTCTCAATTTGCATTTGGGTCTTTGTGTGTGTTTGTTTATGTTGTTGTTGATTCTACTTCGGGATTATTGAAAAGATCCTAAATTTTTTGAAATTTCGTTTGTGATTGGTGATTTTTGATGGTCTGGGTTGAGGAAAAAGCTTAGCGATTTGTGTTGGGGTCATGCAACCCTTTTGTTTGGTTACTGAGAAAATGTTCCTGTCATTTATTTATGAATCATGACCCTATTCTTCTCTCTCTGTCTTTATATATTTTTAATTATATAGAAGGACTATTTATTCAACATAATATATAGTTAAATATTGTACTATAATGAGGGGTCGTATGAGACACTGTTACAAAGTTTGTATTTTGAGCTCTTTACAGACTTCAAGATTGGATTTTTATTAATGGGTTTTGGTTTTTTGCTCTGGTTTTTCAGGCTGAGAAGGCCTTTTTGAAGCAGCCTAAGGTGTTTCTAAGGTACTGTTAAGTGGGTTTTCTTTTGTTGCAGTCATTTGTTTATTTGATCTAATTTTTGATTATGTTGGGGATGTGTTTGTTCTTTTTTTAGCTCAAAGAAATCTGGGAAGGCGAAGAGGCCTGGAAAGGGTGGCAGTCACTATTGGAAGAACATTGGGTTGAATTTCAAGACACCCAGAGAGGTAATTGAAGGTTTGCTTGCTGACATATTTAGTTTTGCATTTTTTTTTTTTTTTTGGTTGGGCACTAATTTCAGCTGTGAATTAATCTATAACTGAAGTTATTATGATTTCTTTTCCTAGCGTTGCATTTTGCTATATAATGTCTGGTATCTGCCTATGTTTAAACCAAAAGGTCCACACTTGTTGGTATATCTAAGGTCCTTGATGTTTTTATTCAAAATAAAATTTAATTGGTTTTGGACTTGGCCTTGCGTGTAGAAAATTTCCAATGCTTGGAATTTGGTTTAATGCCATTGCTTTATGTTGAACGACTAGGATCCGACTCATTAAGAGGTTTTCCCAGATGGGTACTAATTCAAGGTTGGGAATTCTTCATGGTTTGCATCTCTAAGCTAAATAGTTGTTTAGCTACCACTTAGAGTCAGTGCACTATATATAAGTCTTCCTTGATGCTGTGGTGCCCCACAAAAATTTATGATCACATATATATATATATATATATAAGATAAAGACACTCAATATAACTTGATTGGAGCATGTGAAAATCCATACCCTTTAGAGGCTAGCTAGATGATAGACACATTGATTACTTTAGCTTATCTAAAAGACCTCAGTCCGTGGTTTTTCATGAATTTGCCTCACATAATAAGATGAGGCCAAATATGAATTGTGTGTGATGTTGGTGAGCAATGAGCATCTTTGTTATGCCATTTCTTAAAATTGAGACCAAATGATAACCATTTCCTAAAGTTTTTTTTATAAAACAAAAAAGCCCAAGAAATCATCAAAAAAGGGAGTTATTATTTAATTAAGTAATTAATTTAATTCTTATCCAATTTTCAGACATATATAGTACTCCAATCTAGAAATTTTTTGTCAAAATCCTTTACATGACAATGATAGGAAATGGCGGTTAAAGTTGTTACGATTATAATGGACAAGAGAGCATAATAGGTGCAGCCACTCTATGGACTTAGGCTATATATGTATGGGGCCTATAGGGCCTCGGCCACTCCAAACCAGCTGTGGCCAATATTAATATCCCATTTTGTAAAAAAGAAAAAAAAAAGAAAAAAAAAAAAAGAATGTAATGGTCATGACTAAACTATATTCTTATTGTTAAGTAAGTTCTAGTTAACTCAATTAGTAACGTCTTTGATGGTTAAGTGCAGGTATATCAGCACTTTTAAAAGATTTGTTTTTGTTGTTGTTTAGGAAAAACATGAATTGGGTATTCAATGGAATTTGTATTGCTTTTGAGTGGGCTTGTTTAAGAGTGATGAGTGAAGTTTATACTTGCTGAGTTGTCTAGGAAGAGACATGCATTGGGAATGATATGAAATTTATTTTGCTTTTGAGTGTATGATGTTTTTCATGGGTTTGTTTTTGAGTGAAGAGTGAAGTATATGTTTGCTAAATTGTTTAGGGAGATACATGAATTAGGTATTCTATGGAATTTCTATTGCTTTTGATGAGTTTGTTTCTGAGTGAAGTTATAGACTCTTCCTACTTGGTTAGAATTATAACAAAAGAAAAGATGAGTCTGTGGTGCTTTTGAGTTTCTATGGAATTTGCATTGCTTTTGAGTCTTGTGGTGCTTTTAATGAGTTTGTTTCCTAGTGAAGTTTGAGTGTTCTTAGGTGATTAGAATGATAAAAGAGAAAAGAAAATAGTTTGCTAAGTTGGTGAAGGACATGATACAAGTACAACCCCATAGTTTGCTGTTAATGAAATATGGCTTTAAGGTGATATATGATACAAGTACCACAAGCAACTTGATCTAAGGCCAAGGTGAATTCTATATTGATAAACAAAACATGGGTTTGGAAGGAAGCCTGCAAGATTTGACTAGCTTTAGTCACCATGCAAAGCCAAATTTCTTTGACAAACTGGTCTATCACTAGCTGCGATTCAAACTTTCTTTGGCAAACTTGTTGATAATCTAAAACAAACTAAGAACGAAGGATACACTACCTCCATTAATGCTGTTTTGGTTATTTAGTCTGGGCAAGCCGTAATTGTTCATGTGATATATATATATATATATATGGAATTTGTATTGCTTTTGATGAGTTTGTTTCCAAGTGAAGTTATAGACTCTTCCTAGTTGGTTAGAATTATTAAAAAAGAAAAGATGAGTATGCTTAGTTGTTTTGGAAGAAACATGAATTGGGTATTCTATGGAATTTGCATTGCTTTTGAGTTTGTAGTGCCTTTGATGAGTTTGTTTCCTAGTGTTCTTAAGATCGGATTTGGTAGTGCTGAAAAGTTGTCTAACTTCACTAATCTTGTTTTTAAGAGCGTCTCTAGCTGCTGTATATTTTTATCGTAGCATTCAATTTTGGAAAAGTCAAGGTTTTCTTTATATGAAGTAACTTATGTTCTTCTTAGTTCTCTACTTGGTTTGAAATAGCTGACTGCTGCCTTTATATTTTTGCAGCGTCATTATGGACATAAATTGTGTTCTACTTGTAAAACAAGGGTACAAGACCGATGCCCCACTTGTAGACAAGAGCTTGGAGATGGGAAGGCACCCCTAGAAGCATCCGGGATAGCCATAGGAAGTTAGAGACAGTCATGTGCGTAACGTTTGCAGTGGAGGTATAACCATAATCATGTGTTGATGCTTGCTGCATCTTTTTTGTGTCAAATGGACCCTAAACTTTCCTCTATTTTGTTGCTGTATTGAACTACGTATTCCTTAAAGATTGATAATTTTCCCGTATTCCTTAAAGATTGATTGAAATTGTTATAGGTTTAAGAAAATTCCAGCTTGATATTCCTTTGAAATTCTGGCTTGATATTTTGTTGCATGCAACAAGCCGAAATTTTGCAGGAATAACAAGCTGGAATTGTGTGGGTGACAAGTTTTTTATAGTGGCGTTTGTAAAATTTATAGCAGCATTTGTAAATGCATTTGCCATCTGGCATAGAAAGAAAAAAAAAAAGTATAGCCGCGTTTTTAAAATGTGGCTATAGACAAATTCAAAAAATATTCAAGGGGTTATAGTTGCATTTGAAATGCGGCTATAGGTGACAGATATAGCCACATTTAAAAAAATGCAGCTATAGCTTATGTCTTCGAAGCTATCAACAAGTGACCTATAGCCACATTTTTAAACACGGCTATAGATGGCCCCTATAGCCACATTTAGAAAACACGGCCAAAGAATGTCCTATAGCCACGTTTATAAAAACGTGGCCATTGGTCTGAACCTATAGCCAAATTTTAACTGCGGCTATAGCTATTGCCTATAGCCACATTTTAAATGCGGCCATTGGTCCTACCTATAGCCGCGTCTGAAAAAGTGCAGCCATAGACCCCATAGGCCTATAGTCATGGGGTTTAGACCATGTTTAAAAATGCGGCCTAAAAAAACGCGGCTATAAGCCAAATCGTCCTATAGCCACGTTTTTCTGACCTATTGCCACGTTTTTAAAACATGGCTATAGAACTTTTTTTTTTTCTTGTTTTGTAGTGTTATATATAATATCTCTAATTAAAAATATCAATAAAAAATTTTCTAATTATTTTTTTTATAATTCCTTATTTATTAATGAAGATGGTGGTTTGAACTCAAGCAGTTAACTCTTTTATAATACTTGCATAAATATGGTTATCCTAAAATAATTAATTCCAAACTTAAGATTGAAAAATCAATTATATTTGTACACCTAATAGAAATTTCATTTTTAAGTATTATTTTGATACTTAAATCATATGTTTTATTATTGATTTTATTCAAATGGTTACCCTAACTTATACAACTTGAGCAATGTCTCTAATTATATTGTGCTTTAGCCTTTAAGAACACATATATTAATATTACACATGAAAAAACACTCTGATTTCAGAAATTCTTTTAGAAAAAATGAAAAAAAAAGTTATATAGGAATTTGGAACGATGAATATAATTTAGCCAAATATTATCTATGATCTAAAATGATATAGGGGGAACTCTAAATTGAATTTAATTAGACTTTCTATATGAGAGGAATTCCCCATACAAAGAAATTAACACAAAGCGCAAATAAAATTTTAAAATATAAAAATAAATAAATGTTGATAAAGTCTTAACAATCAATAAGTAAAAGTAATTTGGAATCAGATTGCACTATAGACCATGAAAGACATGTTTTGAACCAAATTTTTCATAGTGATAGTCAATTGAAAAATCAAAACACTTACAAACTAAATACATAGAATAACCAAAACCTAAAACACACAAAATAGTTCAAAGGTTAAGAATTTAAAAAATTAAATAAAAAACTTACCTAAGAGAAACCAAGAACTTAAATAGGTATCCCTTATTTTGCTTCTTTATAGTAGACTTCCTTTGACATAATATCAATACATAAAAATTTAGAAACAAATAGCAATAAATAAGATGAATTTATTGAATTAAAACTATCATATATATTGTAATACTCGAAAAAAAAAAAAGATTTAAAAGGAGAGGTATTTAAGTAAATTTTTGTGGGGCCAATTTTATAATTTCTAATTATAAGGGAGGTTTTTTTAGAAAATAAGGTTGAAACCCTAACTATTTACAAGCTTATTAAGTCAATGTATAGGGGAGATATTTTGAGAGAGGAGATTACCCAAAGGACTGAAGTAGAGAAAGATTGACTACACCCTAGAGGTAAGAGCTTAAGAAATCTTGTTCCTTTGTCAAATTTAGACTTTATGTGGTATTAGATTTATTTATTTATTTATTTTTTTTTATGTGAGTATTTTGGCCAATAGTGGGACTGTTTATATATCAAAAAAGAAAAAGAAAAAAAAAGACGTAAACGAAGAAGGAATTTGATTAATTTTCTCAGTGCCCAGTGTTGCGTTAAGTGTAAAAGAAGGCTCTTGGATTAGGTTTTTGCACAAGTTGACCGAATTGGGGTTTTGGCGAATTGCAAAAGGTAATGGTGTCTGTGTAGGCTTGATTTTGTTTGATATAGAATATAGTACCTTTTTTCTAGTTTTGTCCTTATCTCAAAGAGAACTAGGGGTGAATGGAGATTAAAAAAAAAATGAGCACACGTATAGAAGATTAGGTGGTGTACTTTTGACCCTATATGGCTATAAGTATGGTGTATCTATAGGCTTTGTCCCTAGGTACTATTAGTGGCCGAAAGTGGAGGAAATATATATATATATATATATATATATTATGAATACGGTGGATATTTTTTAACCATGGAATAATAGTGGAAAATTATTGGATAATTTTAGCAGTCTTTCTCTTGGTTGGGTATTCATCTAAGTTTTATTTTAAAATATTAGATTATTGAGTAAATGATATTTGAAAAATTGTTTAGGTGATATCTAAGAATATTAGAAGAAGTGTTAGGAAGAAGTTCCTTTTTGGTATGGCTTTTGGAGGTAAGTAACCTTATCCTAATTGGTTTTATTTTGCGTATTTTAACTACTGAAAATTGTTTACAGTTGTTACAATTTTATTTCTATTGTATTACTGATTTCAAGTAATATATCTAATTACTGAATATATGATGTATTTTATTTAATTATTTTTAGCTATACTGATTCAAAGTAAAGAATAAAGAATTTTCTCAAATATACATGAGCATTGAATATAAGGTTTATTTTATTTAATTGTTTTTTTAGCTATACTGATTCAAAATAAAGAATAAAGAATTTTCACAAATGTACATGAGCATTGAATATAAGGTTTATTTTATTTAATTGTTTTTTTTAGCTATATTAATTTAAAGCAAAGAATTATAGAAATATCACAAATAGATTTGAATATTGAATATATGATTATATATGTGTATTTGAATAAGATATATTTTTGTTAGAAACTATGATTTCATATATATGATTATGAACAATCTGACTATGAATTTACTCTGATACCCAAACCAATGAGGGGTTATTCATTGGTACTCTGATGCCCAGTCACGAGGATATAGCGTGACCATAGTCATAAGATTGTTAAGAATATGAATTATGTTTGGATATTGAATTATTTTGAGTCACTAAAACTGCTTATGTGTTTTTGGAACCTGTTGTAAGGTATAGATTTTGATATATGAAAAATTGACTATTGTCTAAACCATCTATGATATATTTGTAAGATTGAAGTATGTGATCTATGTACGACTTATTATTTTAAGACTATGAAACTTCTTTAGTTATTTTGAAAACACATAATATATTATAACTTTTGAAAACACATATTACATCTCATGCTTTACAGATCTGTAGCTTGATGGAACTTATTAGGATTAGGGTTAATTATTGAGTTGTCAACTCACCCTTTTTTCCCTTCCAGTTTTGGATTGTGATGAAAAGCAAATTCTAGGAATTTTGATGTTGTGTTGTGAGCAGGGAAAGAAGCTTAGTGATTTTGGAACTAGGTGGTCTTCTAATAGTTTTATATTCATTGACCAATTGGCATTATGTACATGTGGTTTGAATTTTGTTCCTATTAAATTATTGGAGATCTATTCATAAAGAAATTGTTGAGGTTTTTTGGATTTATTTGATTTAATTTTTGATGATAAATTTTAGTTGCTAAGAAGGCCTTGCACACTTCTAGAGTGCTTACTTTATAAGTGTGCGGCGGTTGTCACGTGCCTATATTTATAGTTGTGTTCGGGGCGTGACATATATATATATATATATATACATGTTGGGCTTTGGATATGAGCCTACTATGATTAATTTGTTAAAGATGGTGTTAGGACATATGTGTTTTTACTTGCTAAGAACATATGTCACTTATTTATGTAAATTGGCTAAATCCTTTGACAAAACGCACTCTACTTGTAATTGGGTAGTTCTAGGTGTTTTTAATACTTCAAGAAATAAGGTTTCAAGGTCAAGTGTTGAAGTCATCAAGTTTGTCTAAGAAAAAGCAAGCTGAAGTGCAAATTCATTAAAACTCGACATCTGCTCGATAGCTACCTCGACACCTGCTATTTGTCTAGATTTATAATTTCAGATTTTCTGATATGATTTTCTTAGGATCTGTGAATATGCTTTTGGGCCTTCTTTTCTCCAAACCCTAAACATATAAAATGATTGTTTTAAAAGCCGTCAAGTGGGACACAAGTTGCAAAAGCATTGAGCAATTTCTGTTCAAGCAAATTGTGATCAAAGACGAAGTTCTTGACCTAGTTCATCTTCTCTGAAGAAGTTTCTGTGTATTTGCACCAAAGGGTTTTGTGACCAAGCATCTTCCTGATCTTCATCATGTAGGATGAACGGAAGAACTTTGTAGCCAACCTCTCTTCCTTAAGTTGGTGTTTTGAAGTCGCGTACTAGGATCCATGCATTGGTTAGTCACGTACTTGGGAGCCGTGCATCAAAGGTGGAAATTGTCACTACAGATTAAGTCCAATTGGGTATTGGGGTAAGGGTTCAATTGTAGGTTGGTAAGGTACTTGGGATTCCTTTACTTATAACCGCTTGATTTGATAATAGTGAAGTTTTGGGAGTGGTGACCTAAAAATCACCCGGTGGGGTTTTTGCCACAAGGTTTTTCCTCATTCATAAACAAATCACTGTGTTATTTAATTTCTGCTGCATATTTAGTTTTTGGTGATTTGTTTGTGCTTCCATGCAATTGCATGATTAATTGATTAATTAATAACTTGGCTAATATTAATTGGTATAATCACAAGGGGTCATTTAGATTGTGGCCTATCAAGTGGTATTAGAGCGGGCACACTCTGATTAGGTTTAATCTTTGCTGTGTTGATCCATTGACTCTTGCTTGTCATGGATAGAGGACAATCATTAATTATACCTCCTTTATTTGATGACACTAACTATGCATACTGGAAAGTATGCATAAAAGCTTTCTTGCAGTCTTTAGATGAGAAGGCGTGGCAAGCTGTAGAGATTGGCTGGACCAAGCCAAAAGAAGAACCGACCGATTGGGATGACGCAAAGATCAAGGTGGCTAACTTCAATAGCAGAGCATTAAATGCCATATTTAGCGCAGTCACCAATGAGGAGTTCAAGAAGATATTCTCATCTGAAACTGCTAAGGAGGCTTGGACCATCCTCCAGACAACTTATGAAGGAACAAAGGCTGTCAAAGATTCAAAGCTTCAGAGGCTCACTACAAGCTTTGAAGAAATTAAGATGGAGGAGGATGAGTCGTTTGATGAGTTCTATGCCAAGCTAAAAGACATAGTGAACTCAGCCTTTAATCTTGGGGAAACCATCCTTGAACCCAAGGTTATAAGGAAGGTGTTCAGATCTCTACTTGAGAGATTCCATGCCAAGATTACAGCAATAGAAGAATCAAAGGATATTGACAAAATTCCTTTGACTGAGCTGGTTGGAAACTTGCAGACCTACGAGCTAGGACTATCTAGGATTGGCAAAATGGGTAAAGGCAAGAGCATGGCCTTGATGGCAAATTGCAGTGATACAGATGAGTCTTCTGATGATGAAGATTCCAAGATGAAGTTCTACATTACAAGGCAGTTTAAGAAGTTTATGAAGAATGCCAATGGGAGGAACTTCGACAAGGACCGCAGATAACCTAGTTCTTCTCAGTTTAAGAGCTAAGACAAAGGGAAGAAGGACATTAAGGATGGCGGTCAGTACACTGTTCCGGCTGGACCAAAGTGCTTCGGATGTCATGGATTCGGTCACATGAAGCACGAATGCCCAACATATCTCAAGAGCATTGGGAAGAGTAAGGCACTTGCTGCAACCTTGAGGGATATTGAGCCCGAAGATGATTCCGACAATGAGGATGACGGAATCTTAAATGCCTTCACTGCCACAGTCAATCCTATTGAAGGGATTGTTGAAGAAGTGGATGAAGAAGAAGAACTGGTGGAGTCTAAATTTGAGAAAATGGATGATCTAGATGATATCTATTCAGCCTATGAGAAGCTTTACAAGCTCTCTGAGAAGCATGAGAAATTGTATAGGCTGGCTACCAAGAAACTCAGTGATGTGGAACTTGATCGTGAAGAGTTGTCCACAAAGTTTGATGAGGCGAATCAAACTATTAGAGCATTGAGGTTTGAGAATAAATTTTTGGCTAAGAAGACCAAGAAGTTGAAGTTGAGCTGTTTCAAGTTAGAGCTCAATTGGAGAGGATTTCAAGTGCAAAGCTTGATGAGATGCTGAGCAATCAGAAAAATCCTTCGGATCGAACAGGCTTAGGGTATGGTCTTTCTTTCTCTAATACTGCTTCTATTAGTAATACTGTTTTTGTTTCTCTTACTAATAACACTGAAATTGAGAACACTGATGTTAAAACTGAATTAGCTAGTGAGAACTTAGACAAGGGTAAATCTATCTTAGGAGAACCCTCTAATCAAGATAAGAAAGATGCTAAAAACCCTAGGACTAAGAAGGCTAACTCTCAAAAGCCTAAACAAAAGAAGCAGCATCTTTGTCATCATTGTGGAGCTGCCAGTCATACTCGACCAAATTGCTATAAGTGGCTAGTCACTCAACAGAGCAACGACATGATAGCATCTGGAAGCCAAAATCAGCTTCAATCCTCTCTTGCTCCTCATCGAGATCTTCTGAAAGCCCTCATGTTCCTTTCGAACTTTAACAGTTTCAATTCTTCCCCCTCACCTCCTGTTCAAGGGTTCAATCAAAGGAAAGGTTCTTCCAAGGTGTGGAAGAAAAATGACTCTAAGTGATTTCATCACTTTCTTTTCCCTTCTTGCTTTACATGTTTGTTGCATTGCTTGTGTGTTTTGCATTTTTTTTTTGAGACAATCTAGTTTTATGTTTTGTTTTGTTTAACATGTTTTTGTATATTTACTTTCAGTTTTGTTTACTTTTATTTTTAATATAAAAATAAAAAATAAAAAAAAATTGAAAAATCAGAAAAATACAAAAACGGTGTGTTTTATGTGTACTTTGGTACTTGTGTACCTTGGATGGCTATTGAAATAAAGTTTCTAAACTTTGTATCTCTTGTAGCTTAGATGAGCATATCTATGCACAACTAAGCAAGTGAGCTTTGTGACTCTTGTTTGTGATGAGTAAGATTAAGTTATCTCTTAAACTTAACACTCGTATTACTCTTTTTGACGGGTAGGACTAGAAAATCTTAAGAGAAAGACATAAATAACCATCTCACCACTATTGCCCGCCAATCATAAATGACACTTGTATGCTTCGGTACAAAAGTGTAGTGTTATAGACACCTGTATGCTTCGGCATAGCAAAAGTGCAGTGTCAAAGACATTCGTATGCTTCGGCATAGCAAAGAAAATATGCAAAGAAATTAAAAAGCAAAAAGATTAAAAACGCTTTAAATATGGTTGCAAGTGTGTATTTTAGGAGATGTGCGAGTTATAGGATGTACCTCGAAGGTGATAGTCCCCATTAAACAGTTATGATTGTGTGTGAATTAAAGTTATTTTCTCATATCTCAGATCGTCATAACATGTATACACATATGCAATCTTGCGATATTTTTCACACACCACACGCAATATTCTTTACTACTTTTGATACATGTGCAGGTATAATGTGATTTGGCCATCACAAAAGTTTACATGTTCTAATGTATGCTTACTAAATTGTCTTAACTTGTTTTTGAAAAATAAAATTGGTTAGACTTGTTTAGTGTGTGTGTGTGTTTTTGAGGATCCAAGTGCTTAATTCCTTGTTGAGAGATGATGTTGAGAGCTTTATATATTGATTGGATCAATGGTTGAGGTGTATGTTGGATTGCATTTATGTCTATGTTTTTCTCTTCTCAAAAAACTGCTTTTTTAACCTGGCTCGACACCTCCTCGATACCTGGTTATCTGTTGAGCTTCTCAAGCTTTTTCTTATCGCAATCTCAACACCTCTTCGACACCTGATGGATCGATCGAGAAAGTTTCTGTCTCCTCGATACCTCCTCGATACCTGGTCGATCAATCAAGCTTCTGTGCTTTGAATCTGTTCCTTGTTCCTTAACACCTATCGATACCTGTAGCTGTCGACGACCATTTTCCTCGACACCTCCTCGACAGCTTCCTCGATACCTCTCGACACCTCAACTGTCGAGATTTACTAAAATGTTTATATAAGGTTTTTTTGCGATTCAGACTTCATTCCCTCGATCTCTCTCGATCTGTCCGTGGCTGTTCATCTCCTAAACACCATTTTCTCACTCAAATCTTCAAATCCTTTTGATTTTCGGCCTTCCCTTGGTTTTAATCACTTGGTATGTTCATTTTTCACTTCCTTTCTCATGCATTTCATGTTTTGAAACCTAGTTTTTGGGATTTTTGGAAATTTTTTGAGTTTTTCGAAATTAATGAGTTTTTCTTGAAATTTTGGGTTGGGTTTTCACTTCAATGTTTTCAAAATGTCATACATTGCATTTCATGTACATTAGAATGACATTTACATGCATTTAGATGTGTGCTCTATGTTTGTGTGCTGGTAGGATTGGATTGGGCTGAGCCCATGATGTTTTTCAATTTGCATGTCACATGATCATGCATTCCCATGCATACGTACTTCTTGTTCATAATATTTGATATATATGAACTGTGTTGGGACTTTTCTGATTGTCTCCCTCTCTATCTCTTTCTCCTTCTTTTACGCTAGTAGTGTCTATGGCACCCAAACATAAATCCACTCCGGCTCGGAACCCTCTGCGTTTTGGAGCTTCCTTTTCTTCTGATTCTACTCCTCTTAACCTTCAGTTCCGTGATGGAGATGCCCACAAGGCATTTTCGGAGAACTTTTCTTGACGAGGTGTTCATTCGGAATGCCAAGTCATTTTGACGGACTTCGCTGACACTGACCTTCCCTCTGTCATTCACAATAGGGGATGGGAGTCATTGTGTGACGTCCCGGTCACTTGTCCTCTCGTGTTGATTCAAGAGTTTTACTCCAACATGCACGGGATAGATCGTTCAGTACCTCTCTTTTTCACTCGCGTTCAAGGTACGCGCATCCCTGTCACACCGCAGCTAGTTGCGGATGTGCTTAGGGTTCCTAGGATAGAGTTTCTTGACTATCCCTCTTATGAGCATCTGAGGACTGTGTCTAAAGATGAGCTCATTTCTACCTTTTGTCAGCACCCTGCTGATTGGGGTGAGCATCAGTACACATCATGTAGGCCTTTTGCTAAAGGTCCTAGATTCCTAAATATAGTGATGACATTTGAACGGTTTTAGACCCCTTAAAACACAACCAGATTGGTTAGCCTAGATTAATTAGCCAAGTTGTTACTTAGTCAAATTATGGAATTCTAGGTTAAAGCAATCAAATAATCGTATCAAAATAATAAAGTAGCGGAATAATAAAAGACACAATGATATGATCACCTAGGAAACCACACGGTAAAAACCTGGGGAGGATTTGACCTAGCTATCCTCAAGGTAAACCTGAATCCACTATGTGAAAGAATCAAAGTTCATACAGAAGGACTACAAGCTCCCCGCTTGACTTCCTAATGCTACCCACCAGTAGAACTTACTGACACGACCACGTGCAAACTTCGAATCCACGAACTCCTTCTTTCTTGAATTCTTCAATCAGCTACAAGCACCCACGCTTAATATTCTTTAAGCTTCAATGGTAGCAACCAAGTTGATCATCAAGATGTTGATACTATCTCTAACTTGAAAACCCTAAGCTTTGTGTAAAGGAAAGCTCCTCTAGATCTCACAAGAGATTTACACAAAACAACAATGTATGAGCAACAATACAACTGGAGCAACACTAAAAACGTGGCTAGGGTTTTACCTTATATACCTATGGCAAAAACATAAAACCCTAAACGTTTAATGAGTTAGGGCTGAGTTGTAAATTCTGCAGAAAACGCAATCTGGTCGACTTTCGATTGATCGAATCTATTCTTCGATCGATCGAGCCAGACCAAAATGCCCCAATTCATCTACAGTCTCTCGATTCCAACTTTACAATAATTAAACAACTTTGAGCACACTATAACAAGACTAAACATATCGTTTTGATCATGGTTTGCCAATATTACAAATTAGAGTTCTAAATACATAAATTCCTAAACTTTTAGAACCTAACAACATTTGTACTCCATCCTTTCTCTCATTACAACTCTATCACAGAGCCTCGTGCTCGCTTTTTGTTATCTCTTTTAGAGCATCTTACTATAGATTTTCCCTCTCATTTTATCTTTTCTATCATAGATGTTCATCTTGATTCGACGTCCCGTGATAAGCTTATCTTTCCTTCCGCTATCACGAGAATTTTACGCCATTTTTCTATTCCCCTTCCTTTGTCCAACCACTTCACACACATCTGTGCCATAGATGCCGCTACCGTAAAACGTAGTGAGGCTCAGTTTAGGTCGAGACAGATGGATTCCACTCCTCCCTCCCGTTCAGCTCCATCCAGATCTGCTCCACCTACATTTGCTCCTTCTTCCTATACGGGCGATGTATCTCTTGGAGACATTATGGCGTAGCTGCAGCGCATGGATGCTTGCCTCGATACACTCTCCTCCGAGTTGTATTAGGTGAATGTTCGTGTCGGTCGTATTGCACGACGGCAGGCGACCATGGGTGGTTTTGCTCCAGAGGCTACTTCTTCACCACCTTCTCCAACGGCTTCAGACTCTGAGGATGGTGATGATGATGACGCTTTGGATGATGATGATGGAGATGCTAGCTCTACTGATGAGATGTCTACATGACAGTTTACCCTTTGTCACTCGTGACAAAAAGGGGGAGTAGTTTTGGGTTATGAGAGTAGTCATCTTAGGGGGAGAGTTAGTATATGACATTTTTGATAGGGGGAGTGTTGATATTCTTGAGGGATGTAGTGAGGATTTGATGTATCTTTTCTTTTCTATTCTTTATAGATACATTGATCTTGTATATGAGGTCTTTTGACCAGTTTTATATACATTGTACTTATTTTCTTTATATATAGATGTATGTTTCTTTCACCTCTCTTTTCATATGTTGTTTCTTTTTTATCTTTATACACATGTTCTTTATACTTGTATGCAATCTATTATTTCTGTTTAACACAAGATGCATTGATGAGTTTTGTTTAAAGTGTTTCAGAAGTACAGGTTGTCAAAGTCTACTTGCCATAAACTCTCTTCTTGCGAAGTTTTTCAAGAGTTTGTGTTAGGATAGATTTTATTGTATTTAACAAGTGAATATGATTTTAGTGATTTATGACTTCTCTCATATGTTCATTTGTTTATTGTGGTTTTGTCATGGATTGCCAAAGGGGGAGATTGTTAGGACATATGTGTTTTCACTTGCTAAGAACATATGTCACTTATTTATGTAAATTGGCTAAATCCTTTGACAAAACGCACTTTACTTGTAATTAGGTAGTTCTAGGTGTTTTTAATACTTCAAGAAATAAGGTTTCAAGGTCAAGTGTTGAAGTCATCAAGTCTGTCCAAGAAAAAGCAAGCTGAAGTGCAAATTCATTAAAGCTCGACACCTGGTCGATAGCTACCTCGACACCTGCTATCTGTCGAGATTTATAATTTTAGATTTTCTGATCTGATTTTCTTAGGATCTGTGAATATGTTTTTGGGTCTTCTTTTCTCCAAACCCTAAACATATAAAATGATTGTTTTAAGAGCCGTTAAGTGGGACACAAGTTGCAAAAGCATTGAGCAAATTGTGATCAAAGACGAAGTTCTTGACCTAGTTCATCTTCTCTGAAGAAGTTGCTGTGTATTTGCACCAAAGGATTTGTGACCAAGCATCTTCTTGATCTTCATCGTGTAGGATGAACTGAGGAACTTTGCAGCCAACCTCTCTTCCTTAAGTTGGTGTTTTGAAGTCGCGTACTGGGATCTGCGCATTGGTTAGTCACGTACTTGGGAGCCGTGCATCAAAGGTGAAAATTGTCACTACAGATCAAGTCCAATTGGGTATTGGGGTAAGGATTCAACTGTAGGTTGGTAAGGTATTTGGGATTCCTTTACTTGTAACTGCTTGATTTGATAATAGTGGAGTTTCGGGAGTGGTGACCTGAAAATCACCAGGTGGGGTTTTTGCCGCGAGGTTTTTCCCCATTCGTAAACAAATCACTGTGTTATTTAATTTCTGCTGCATATTTAGTTTTTGGTGATTTGTTTGTGCTTCCACGCAATTGCATGATTAATTAACTAATTAATAACTTGGCTAATTAATTAATTGGTATAATCACAATGAGTCATTCAGATTGTGGCCTATCAGATGGGTAAGATAGACAAACACGTTGATTTCTTGTCATATGATCTAACGCTAGGAAATACAAATCGAACGGAAATCAAAAGAAAGATTTGAGTAGTAATAACCTAAGTCTTGTATTACTGTTCCCTCAGTTGTCTGAGGAAAGTGTTACAGCTTATAACAATACAAGTTCAAGTAGGTTTTTTCCCTTGATTCTGCGTCCCTTCACTAATGGGATTTTCCCTTCCTTTTATAGTAATTTGCCCTTAATCCTGATCCTCTAGCTGTACGGTGGCGTATTTCCCCAGATACTCATCCCATCCCTCCTTTAGGGGGGGGATTAGGGTGAGCGATAGGTTGTTTGGGCACAGTTAAGACATTACTTCCTCCATTAATGCGATTATCCTAGTTGGTGCAGTAACCTAAATACGGAGGTGATGGATGCTTCCTCAACACGCCTCCCTTTCTCTCTCCTCTAGTGCCTATCCTTGGTATCCGTCTCGGTCTAAATCCCTTGGTATGGTGGTAGCTCATCTCCCCTTCTTCAAGCGCGTGGAGCTCTTGCCTGGCCTTCACCGCCACCCCCCCCCCCCCTCCCCCCCCGGCACACGGTCATCCTACCATTCTTTATCTACCTATTGGGACCAAACAGTCCTCGGGGATGGCCCAGTAGTGGCTCTGTCCTCGGACCACCCACAGGGAATATATATAAGTTTTGAAATTTTGATAATAGATTTTAGTTGGAGTATGATTTAAATATCTAAAACATAGATGATAAAGTTTTAACTAATTGAATTTTATCCCTCGATTCGAGGAAATATATCCTAACAATTAATAAAATATATATTTTTAAATAATTAATAAAACATAAATATGCAACTTGAGGGGAAAAAAGCATGGGATGTTGTGCATTTCCAGATTTCAGTTTAGAATTTATTTATTATTTATTTTTTCTAGGGAAGGAAATTCAAAAAAAGAAATTATTGTAGACTTTTAGTTTGAATAGAATTTAAATTTTTAAAACTTTAAATGATAAATTTTTATGTAAATTAAACTATTTTAATTTTATACCTTAATTTGAGGAAATATATCATAACAATTAATAAAAAATTAATTTAATATTTAATGAGAGTAGTTGTTTATTAGGAAAAAAAATTGTTCCATAGAGAGAGAGAGAAAGAGAGAGAGTATCATATAAATTTATCAACTCCTATGGATCTATACAACATGTATATCCTGTTAGGGTATGTGCCCTAAAATCCAATTTATTGGCATGTCATGAATAATTAAGTTGCTTAATTATTTGAGACCATTTATGAACTAATGGGACATTATCTTAGTCTATGAGATGCATAGTATGTGATTTATGTAAAAAGTCACAGAAATATATAAATCACAAGTTCTTTGTAAACTCAGAATTTTAGTTCGTAGTCGGTGATGAAATTGGGCGTTTCATCTGCGAAGACTATAACATATCAATTAAGATGATTTGTCTTGATCATGGAAGTGGAGACTTCTAGTTGGTATGTTGATATGTTTTAAGAGTTAAGACATATTGAACTGGACCGCTGTGAGATTTATTATTCTCCTAAACACTGTCAAATGAATAATAAAGCTCACGACTTCTATTTACATCAACTCAAAATCCTGAGAGAATAATTGACCTGATCATGAGATGTAGGTTGCTTTGATATATCAGGAGTGAGATCTATAAGTTATGGTCAAAACCTCAGTATGTTGGGCAACCGCATTTAGT